>NC_134825.1:49924678-50234772 GCF_004210375.1 Tachypleus tridentatus | reverse complement strand
AATAAGCTTGTTTTTCTAAGCCTTAAGGACATATTTCAGTGACAAAAACCTTCAGTCATTAGTTAACGTAAGCTCAATTCTTAATATGTAGTGGAAGTAGAATCTTTTTCTCATGAAACGTTTTATATTAATAAAGCCAGTACATTACATGCAATATAAAGACGCAAGGTTTGTGCACTAAATCAGTATTTATAAACTAAATTAAGATTGTATGATCTAACCTACGCACAAACTATAAATTTTGTGTCGTATAAGTTTGTGAGATATACACGACTGCTTTATTTAAATTTAACAAGAAAATTATGAATTAGATAGTTATAAAGCGTGGGATTTAAGTTGAGTATTATTAGAAGTGACAATTTAACGCAGATTTGCTTACGTAACTGTTAACTGTTTTTGTTGTGTAGCTCAGTTGATGTGAATTGACGTCACACTATTCGAACCTACTAAAATTTTCTCCTTGTTGTATTAGTACAACATAACGTCTCGTAGTTTGTAGAAAATTCTAGGCCTCAGTCGGGTAATACTGTTTATATAAATATATATATACAGGCTACCAAGCTATGTTATGTAAACAAGCTAATGAACGTAAAAGTGAAGTTAGACTGCTTATCAGTTTAGACCTAATAGTCGATTTTTAAAGGGAGTTTCCCAGCTTTTATTGTAATAACAGAGATATATTTTAATAATGTGTATTCTCAAAATGTATTATAAAGTAGTTGAAACCCGCCTGTTTGGGCTTTGACGAAAAAGGGACTATTATTTAAAGCTCTGGATATAACTGTGGTAATCAGTAATTGTAGTGATGATTTTAAAGTAAGTGTCTCAACCGAATCTAGATAATAAAGACAAGGGTAAAAGATACAATGCAGAAAAACAATCAGTATCAATAACAGTTAAGCATTATGCATGTAGGTGATAATAGAGAAGTAAAATGCTCACGTCAGAATTTGTCTGTTTTGTACCATTCCTAAAGTATAGGAGTTTTCTTCTATTTTTTAACCTGTTTGTGTAATTTTGTGTTTCTATTTCGTTGAGTTTTTTTTTCTACCCTTGTATTTATTATAGCCACTGTCAATCACAGCTTTGTATTGTATTGTAGAGAAGAATAATTTGTATTGTCAAAGAGCGTTCCTATTGTGTGAACCTTGACGAAAAAGAGACAACTATTTAAAGCGCTGGATACGACTGTCTTAACCAACAGCGTAACGAAGTTTTGAACACATGTTTGACTTCCTTTGAATATATCATTTTAAAACAAGTGGATTGTGTGCTGTTCGTTTACTGTTGAAATGTATCGCCGACAAATTACAGACACTTAAAGTAAAGAACCTCAGCTCTGCAAAAACCTGAAAAAGTTGAACAAACAATGGGAAAGTATTTAATGTAAACAAGTAACGATTTCACAAACTAACTACAATAGCAATGTACCATAATGCATGTGTTTAAAGTATAAAGAATTTAATCAATGGATTTTAAGTCGCATTAATTCTGTCACAGTCCTCAAGTACGAATGAACAAATTAATATATCTCCTTGCTATGTCAACGCAAAACGTTGTATAAGGATCACGTAATTCAATTTAAAGTAAAAATTTAGATTTTAAAATTGAAGTCTGGCGTTGCTACATTTGTAAAGTGGTAAATTTTGTTCTACTGAAAAACTTCCGGTATTTATCCATTTAATTAATATATACGTTATTTGACCAAACAATGCCATTTGACAAAATATAAAATGTAAAGTTTTGCTACTTAGAGTACAGTGTAAAAATGTCCGTACAAGAGAATATTTTGTTTCTCTTTCCATTTTATAAGGATAATTCTTACATGCCATTATAAAGTGTAAAATTCAACACTAGGGTAATACTTCACTGATCTCTCTTGACAGTTGAATGAGCCAGGGTGAGAATACTTATCATTCTTTAGAAGTCCCATATACTTGTACTAAAGGCATGTAACAAGGGTTCTGCTTGAATGAACATACTGGTCAAACTTAGGATCCGAAATAACTACCATAATATCCTATGTAGTGTTTTAACTACATAGAAAACAGCTAGCACAGGTGTCGGTATATGCCAGAATAAATCAATTTAATAGCACTCCAAAAACAAACATGAATAAATCAATGTTTAACAACATATATTAATTTTTGTTGTCATGCCACGGCTCAGAAAGCGCAGAGAAATGTTAGCAGAGAGGAGAGTTCGCGTAAAAATTTATTTGATGCTGATTAGACTCTTCGACAAATTGCTGCAGACTTGAAATGCTCCCCAAACATTGTCGTTGTTGTTGTATGTAATTAAGCACAAAGCTACACTTTGAGCTCTCTGTGTTACGCCCACCACAGGTATCGAAACATGGATTCTAGTGTCGTAAGTCTGTAAACATACCGCTGTACCACTGGGGGCCCCAAACATTGTCAATACATCCTAGGTTGTAAAATAGAGACAAGTAAATTTGGAAATATAATATGAAGAGGCAGAACGCCTAAACTCAATGATACTGATGTTAAGTATCTTCGTTTATTCAGCCTCGAGAACAGAAGGAAGACTGTCAATGATCTCAACCGTAAGACAAACGACCATGTACCAAATGACAGAAAAGTATCATATCTACAGTATCAAGAAAAGTCAACGAGAAAGGAATATTTGGTTTTGTAACAGTTAAAAAACTTTATTTTGATCTCAAAATATTGTCAAAATACAGAAATTTGCTAAAAAGTACAAACTAAACTGTTGATAATGAGAAAAGAATGTTATGGATGGTTGAGTCCAGTTTTGAGATATCTGGTTCAAAGCGTAGGTCGAACAGGAAAAAGATGAAAGATACTTACCTCAATGCGTAGCACCTACCATGAAGCATAGGAGAGATAGTATGATTAGTTGGAGTTGTTTCTCTGCTGAGGTGACAGATGATATTTGCAAAATAGATGGGATAATGGGCCAGCCCAAGTACCATCAGATACTGAACCGTCATGGTGTACACAGTGGTTTGTGTATTATTGGTAAATGATTCTACTACTAATGCAAAAACTACTTAGCTAAGAAAGAAGTTGAAGGAGGTATTTAAACGATGCAATGGCCACCACGCCAAGCCACTATCTGGGATTCGATAGATCAAAAACTTGACAAATCAAAAGTTATTTCCAAAGAAACGTTATGGGAGTGCATTATAGACATTTAGAGTAAAATATCAAAGGACACTTTGATTAACTGTGTTGCAAATTGTCTGAAAGACTGTCTGTAGTTATCAAAGCAAAAGGGGACACACAAAATATTAACTGTTTACTGAACTCAAGCACTTTCCACTGAGTTTATGTTGTACTAAGTATTAAGATTAATAACATTTCAATGTTTCACCTATGATTTACCTTACATTGTTCTTTTTAAAGTGGTCTGAAATCTAACTTTTGACTTTATCCTTATAGTTTTGAACAATACTATGTTTCACTTAGTTAATTAAAAAAATCTGTTTTTTTGTTTGTTTGTTTGTTAAGGAGATAACGACACAATATGCTATCTGTGTTATGCCCACAACAGGTATCGAAATCCGGGTTTGAATGTTATAAGCCACTTGGAACTATACGAGAGTGAAAACAGTTAACAAAAAGAACTTATCCACCAACACTTGGGATATTATAATCAAATAGCAGAAGTTGGCAGTCATTATTAAAACACAATCACAGCTTAAAGTGTGAAATAGATTTTGAGACAACACGATGTAAACCATGGATCCTCGGTCTCTCAATATGTCCCTCTTACCATTTAGTCACATCCGAGGTAAGACGTAAATGATTCTGTATCGCTACAGTATGCGTGTTACGTACAATAATGAGTAATTTTTCAGTGTGAAGTTGTCATGTGGGCAAATTTTCCTAGTTTTCTCTTCATAGCTACTAATCGAGTTTGAAGTGTTCATTGCCACTGCAACATTTGTCTTGCTTGCTTTTATTGTACCCACGTATATGCATAGAAAACGCGTATAAAAAACTGACAAAAGAATGTGTAAAACATTTCCGGCCAAGCCCACCTGCGCCATTTTACTATTTCGCAGAATGTCAATGTCACATGAACGTCAGGTAGAACCATCTGGCATACTGTTTTGGCGCTCAAAATCAACATTTCGGTACACTGTTGATCCGCATCAAGTATTTATAATACAAAAGTGGGTGAATTAAAATTCTTAAAATATGTACCGAATTTTATGCTGAACAGTTGTTCCGGATTTGTATTGTGAAGATGTATTTGTTTCGTTTGGTATCTTAAGCCATTATGCCGTACAATGCCAAATGTTTTGTCAATTTCGAGAAGGCAAGTGGCAGTGCATTTCTTTTGGTTAAAACTATCTATTATTGTTTCAACTAATCTAAATAAATAATTTGTCGTTTTTCAAAATTTTCTGAAACTATTTTGAACTTCAGATAAAATTTTGATAAGATATCCAGATAACTATTAATAGTTATTCTTTCGAAAAATTTGTATATAGAATTAGTTAAACTAACTGATCGTTAGCTTCCTGGTTTATCCGCTTGTTTGCCTTTCTTTAGAAACATAATAATATTTGCTTGCTTCTAAAAGACTGAAATATAACCAGAATTTAGGAATGAATTAAATAATGTAGTTAGGTGGTCAAACATTTTCAGAATACCCTTTTTAAAGGAAATGATTTGTATACCATCCTCACCTGGAGCTTTGTTTTCACTGAGTTTATGATTTGACTTTCATATTCATTATTACCTACTTGTGAACTTTGGAAATTAATTGGAAAAGCTGGAAAATCTGGTGTGTAGATGTGTTTATTTTGTTAAATTTACCGATTTACTTTGTTAAAATAGTGTGTATCCATACGTGATTCCTGATTTACTTTGTTAAAATAGTGTGTATCCATACGTGATTCGTTATGAGTTTTAAATATATTTCTTAATTGTTCTTTGAAAACTTCTGTTTTGTGTGTATATGTTCATATATGCTATTTTACTTTTGTGATTTAAAGTCGGATAAGTTTTGAACATGTTTTGTTTGTTAGTGAATCATTTCATAGGTGTCCAAAATTTCCCTAAATCTGTATGTTCGTTAAATTGCGGACAAAAAGTGTCTCAGTTGTTTTATTTTAATTGTTTTATTTCATTTCTAATTCTGTTTCTTCGTGTATTAATAAGAGTTTTGAAGAACGGATCTCTATCCATATATTGTCTTCTCAGGTGGCGGCCTTCTTTTACCATGTTTATTATTTCTGTGTATTGTTGCCATTTTTAGAGCTACCTATCATTTTTGTTTTGGTATGATCTGCTCTGCAACTTTGGCAAGGCACTCAACAATTCTTTAACAGCAGTCACTAATATCTGATAATTTATCAGCTAGACTTACTGTTGATTCTGATAATAATCGAACTAAGAATGTTCTATATTCTTCCCAATTAGCTTTTCATAATTAAATTTTTGTTTTCTCATTGGTTTATTATGATGGGGTTCGAAATAGAAGACACGTGTTATTGACAACTATTCACAGTCTAAATCAAATCCAACATTAATATATGAGTACTTATTACTAACTTGTGATGAGCTTATACAAAAATCCAAAATATCACTAGAATTGTGCGTAGGAGTGATATTTTAACAAAAAAACTATTTTGTATAATTTCTAGTAATATCCTTACGTTTTGTGTAGTTTTATTATGTCTAAAATCTTTATGTTTGCTATTAAGACCTTCTATTATTATTGTGTTTTTTACTGTACTAATTAAACTTATTTAACAAATTAATATGTACTGTACATATTATTTTAGGTAGAGAAGAATATTTTCCTGCTATTGTAATACCATTATTATTTAATAGATGGATATATATATATTATTACATATTTATTTGTTGATTACACAGTTACCTGTGATACAGATAGGGTTGACGTATATATTACTACACTACCCCTGTTAGAGTGATTTCTTTTTAATATGTGTATTGTAACTGAAGTAAATTCAATAAATTTAAAAAAGATTTATTCTTATTTGACACAGCTTTCAGTTATAACCAATACATCAGTATGTGTTTCTATTACATCTTCGACTTCATGCATCTTAGAAGTAAGACCACCTTGGATATTAATGTATTGTATTGTGAATTTTCCGGCTAAAAATGTGCTCATGGATTGTTGTGCTAAGCATGGAATGATGGGTGTTATGTCTCTTGGTTATTTTGATTAGGAGTGTAATACGGTCTTGCTTGTTTTGTGGGTTTTGAAATTATTTGAAGTCACAAAATGATAGAATGTGTTACTTACTGATCCATTGTTGGATTGTTTTCTGTATTTATATTGTTGTTATTGTTAGTTTCTTGTGTTTCTACAGATTGTTGATTTTGTTGCGTATTTGCTTGAAAAGTATTTTTGTTTATCTCATTTGATGGTTTGTTTGATGACTGTGATCATATTTTTGATATATGTTTGTGTTTTTGTTATGTTAGAATATATGTTGTAGATTTTTACTTTTTATTTGTTTAGATTTTTGACAGTATTTATAACTGGTTGTACAACTTGGAAAATCTTTACATGCTGTTGTTACATGTCCACAGCTTTGACGATCGTAACATTGCGCCACAACTACGACGGGTATTTTAGTTTCTTCTGTCTGGAATCTCTGATAACAGAGTATAATAATACCATTTGATATCAGGCTCTGGATATCTTGTGTGTAGACTGTATGTACTTTGATAACGTTTGTATAAGTGTGTGTGTTCTACTTGATGTAATTTTTTTAACTTTTGTGAATGTGATGTTTGTGCTAATTCCTCCTATATTTGTTGTATCCGTATGTTGAAGTGCATGCTTCTGATTATGAATGATCTTGTGTTTGGTTTCATCCTTTAGATTAAAGGTTCCTTTTGGCTAATCTTAGAGAAAGGTGTTTAGGTCAGCCGGCTCCGCTCACTTCACTATAACGCCGCCTCTTGCTAAATGTTTAATGGGTGTGAATTTGGTTTTTAGTTTACATCTTATTTCGGCCCGGCATTCCCAATTGGTTATGGCGCTCGACTCGAAATCTGAGACTCGCGGGTTCGAATCCCCATCCCACCAAACATGCTCACCCTTTCAACCGTGGGTGCGTTATAATGTTTTGATCAATCCCATTATTCATTGGTAAAAGAGTAGTCCAAAAGTTGGCGGTGGGTGATGATGACTAGCTGCTTTTCCTCTAGTCTTACACTGCTAAATTAGAGATTATTAGTGCAGATAGTTCTGCTCGAAATTAAAACATAAACAAACAATTCTTATTTCAACAATCAGTTGAAAATTGCCGAAGTCTTACACAGATTTTTATTTTCATATTCACCACTTTGAATTCATATATCTTAAAACTGTTAAGTTCAAAATATCAAACAAATTTTTTATGACAGTGACTACTTGAAATTGATTTTCTTATAAGAAAGTCGAAATCTTAACAAAAAGTTGAAATATGCATAATATTGTGGGCCCGCCCAATTTATTATCAAGTATCGTCTGCGAGTCGAAAATCGTCCGGTACTACACTATTGTTGTTATATAACTAAGTTAGCCTTCATTCAAACAGGACAAAGCTATATATTCCAAGTTCGATTGATTATTTTAAGCTTCAAGTTATACGCCGTTGGACTGATAAACTTACTCTGTTGATGTTAGAAGCAATTTAAGTTTACTACGGGTAGATGTGATCGCAGTGTTTTTTGGTTTTTTTTCTAGCGCAAGGTTTTCTTTTTTAAAACCCAGTTTTGTCCTAAGTAAATCACTTGTTTATTGCTGACTTGGCTTTCCAATAGGCCTAACTGATTGATTGCACGATATTAGCATGTACTTGGCCACAAACTATGATTTGTTAGAGATCTAAGCTTAGGCCCTATAGATTTCTTACTTATTATATATGTGCGTGTGTGTGTGCGTCTGTGTACACGTAGGCTTGGTATAAAACCTAGGCTACGAGGTTTGTGATGCGGTGACTAAAGCTATTAATAGTGATATACAAGTAATCACTGCGGGACACAGAAAATGATGTGCTAGAGACTATTTGTTCTTGTAATATAGAAATTTAAAGATTGGTTACGATGTATCTGATTAACCAAATTTTGTTAATAGTTAAATTATTTTACAATAAAAATTGTAAAAAGGTTATATAGTTGAATGATTTTACAATAAAAAATATAAAAAGTTATATAATTTATTTTACCAGTTTCAAATTTTGCATTCATTTTACCAGCTTAGTTCTTGTGACTAATTATGAACTTACACTATTCTTGAATGTGAGTTATATTTTCGAAATACTGTTCTTCTAATTTTTATAGTATTGCTTATATTATGTATCATCTCACAGAGCCTAACTTTATGTCCAAAGACCATTTCAATTTCGAGAGTTTTATAAGTGTCCACTAGATGTCACGCCATTCTACTGAGTTTACAGAAGTTGGTGTTTGCTGCTCAACAGTCGCAAATTCTGAAATTGCCTTTGCAACACTCTCGTCGTGTATAATTTATAATTTTCATATATCAGATTGTAATTAGTATACCTACTCACAATAATTAAAACAAAAACGGAAAAAATCTTCTTACGTGTCAAATTTAGGAAATTATTAATAAATTTTCCTCTGTTACGCTAAAGATGGATTATCTTACACCGTATACAATTACTGTTTTAAATTAAGCACAAAGATATATAATAGAATATCTGGCCTCTGCACACCACAAATATCGTAACCGGGTTGTTAGAATTGTAAGTCCGTAAACATACCGCTGAGCCACTGGAGGGTCTCAGTTATTTACTAATTTGTAAAATATATAAACAATTTTTTTAATCGCCCACTTTACCGGCTTTATAAAAGAAATGATGAGAAACTAGTGGAAAGATGTTGTTCAAAGTAACTGCTTTCAACATAACTTTACAGTGCAATTTCTGCAAGAAAAATATTATAGTTTCTCCCCTTCCACAGGTCTTAGATCTGATGATCTAAAAATTTGATAATAATACATTTTCCACTAAATGGTATCGTCGTTAGCGGTAGTGCATTTCAGGTTATTTTTTTGGGTATTGAAATATGTCAAACAGAAACATGCTATTGATTTTACCTCTATTCATGATAGTTGATTGTGGGGTATTCAAAAACACAAAACTTTTCATAATGACAGTTGAAAGTGATATAATTCACACTAAAATTAAAAATCTTTTCAAACCTATTATAAAATTTTCTGTTGTAGTGGAAAGTTACAGTGAAAAACCTGTTGTGCTTATCAAGGGGAGTCAAACGCCTGATTTTAGCATTTTAAATCCCCAACCTTACACCTAACCCACTGGGGGTGTATTTTAGAAATAATTATAAAAATATTTTTACAATATTTCTACCAGAAGTGACGTCATGATATCAATTATAATGTAACACACTGGTCCTTGAAAAGTTTATACTTTTTTCCGCAATATTTCGTATATGAGTGAAATATTTGTTCTTTAAACTAACAGATTTTTGTATTTGTTTAATTTCAGTGTTCTCAAGATAACTATTCTTCATAAACCTTTCTTAAGAGTTTTTCTTTCGTTTTAGTTTGATATATATATGGTTTTTATATGAAGATGTACTCAAACATAAGAGTATGTGATCCAATTCATTCTTTCGTCAACGTGCATATAATGTATGACTGTTACAATTAAAATATTTTTTAAATAAAAACGTCTGTATATTATGTGATAAATGTCTATTAGTTACTTCCCTTTCTCTCCAAACCTAAGGTGATCACACTTCAAGTCGTAACTTGATTCACACAAAAACGATTTTAATTTGGTATGTATTTATAGGTAATCGTTTATGGTTTTATGAATTATTTACAAGCGAAAAATAGAAGGAACGCATATTTTCGTCGAGCCGTGTATATTATACATAAATATCTCTAGAAGGTTGATATAAATATGCCCTCAGGTGAATCAATCGTACGTTTATTGACTAACAATTCTAAATTTCAGGGTTCGATTCTCCACGGTAACACAGCGCAGATTACGACAACATAAATATTTAAATACATCTGTCTTTTGTTGACTATCTAGTCGCTTTTTTTTTCGGTAAGGCATACCTATGTATAATGTTACCTATAGCTATATGTTAGTTTTTTCAGATAGCCATCTATTTCCTGTTGTTCGTCTAGTTTCTGTTTGCTATGTGCTTACAGTTATTATTAATCTGATTATCAGTAACTATGCAAAACGTTTAATCAATCCACTCTCTTCTTTCAACTGTCTTTGTTTATTGTGCTTGACACTTATACGTGAAATCTAAATTTTGTAAAAACAAATTCTCAAATATACCTGAATAGGTTTTTGCGGCAAATAATATCTTCTAAAGGAATGACGATGTAAAACAAAAACAAAACTAGTTATACCTTCTTTCATTCGCTGTAGCTTGTCAGTTGTTTCTAAAAACCAAAACGTTTATAAATCAATACATAAGGTGAATTATATATAACACATCATAGCATATGTGTCTTAGAAAAGGTTTGATTTGTAATAACGCCTAAACTTGGGTTGACTATGCATGGTTTTTAGGCGTATCTGTGCCATTTTGTAAAATAAAGGGGAATATCACTGTCTAGCTTATACCCCCTCCCACCGTAGGTGTACGTTTGGGCGTAGACACCTACACACACCCCACATATACACTATCTGACTGCTACTTGTCAAGTTCTGAACGAATGTTTAGATCTATTTTTCTAAGCACCGCTGGATTTCTTTATTGTGCTCTAACGAAATCTTTTAACCCTTCTGTTACTTTTATAACTTCACCTTACGGTAGTAAACCCAGAAAAGATTAGAGTCGTAGTCTAGGCAACTGGGGCGGAAAGCGCGTGCGTGTGTCCCCGTGCCATTTCCGCATGCACATCGCCCACTGCCTCCCGTTGTGCCACCACCCCCTTTGTAGACAGACTATCGCCAGGAGTCGGCCCACCCCTCGTCTCCCCCCTCCCCCTTAGAAGTCACGTGGCTAGTATTGACGTCAGTCGTTCCTCATGACACGCGCATGGGGTGGAGTTCGTCCTGTTTTCAGTGGGCTGTGGTGGGTGGAGGGGTGTACGGGTACTGCTCGCGGTAGGAGAGTCACGAAGAGGAGTAAAACGGCCACATACAGCAGCGTCTTGAGTGGAAGAGAACGTTGGATTCAACCAGAGATTTTCTTCAAAGGTAAGGAGAACACACTAGTGCACAGTTTCTCGAATATCTGATTTAAAAAAACAACAAGATCTGACTAATGGATTTCCTTTTTACATGCGAGTAAAAGATTGGTGCAGTAAAAAAGAAGCTGCGTCGTATCTATCGAAATCATCTGATGTTCTGTGATTTACTTTATTAGACGAGAGAGCAGCCAAGGCTTTTGTCGTAGTAGTTTGATGATATGTTTTGTTTTTTTTAAAGTCTGGTTTTCAATACGGTAATTTAAAAAATCTGGTACTCAGAAGTGTGTGTGTACATATCCAGTGTAGCTTTTGTTCCCAGCTAGTCATGAGATCAACATTAATGTCTGATTGTTTTGAGAGGGTGGGGGAATATATGCAAACAATGTGCATATGTATGTTTGGGAAAGCATTGTCTGATTCATGCTATCTAGTTTTCTTTTAAAGTAAAAAAATGAAAATTTTTAAGGAAAATACTGCGTTTGTTGCACAAATATACCTAAGTGTGTAGCTTTAGTATTGATGGGAGGAAGTATATTGTTACGTGTTCATCTACTGGTTGTTAGCTAATCTTGCTGTAAAAGCGTCTTCTTTTTAAACTACAAAATATGTAATATTTGAATAATTTGTTTTCATGAGTATGTTACTTACATTCTCACTGTAATATATTCCATACTGTATATTAAATGTATTGCTTCACTTTTCCAACATATCTTTTGATAACTGTTGTCACCAGTCATGTAATCAGCTCACCTTTGATCAGAAACCCTGACAAATCTCTAGTTGTAATGTGCTACTAATGTTTTCTCAGCCATATTATGTTATAACGTACTGTTAAAATACTTTTCTTTGACAACCCCTCTGTTACAATACAGTTTAATGCCATTTCAATTACTGTATTACTTGTTGATTCTACAATTATATCATTACTTGACTCGAGAAAATAATAAACAAAAAAGTAATTCTATACGTTTAACTTACACTGCTCTTTTCCACTTTCTTATCGTAAAATGAACAAATTCGGTCCATCAACGTTATCTTTATTGAAAGAAAATATCAGTAAACAGTACGTGAGTTGTTGGTGTACTTTAGAAACCTGTCTGAAAACCTCTACATTAGAACTCTTTCAAAATTAAGAGGGCTTGTCATGTGACTATAGATAAAGACACTAATAGTCCTGGTTACCCTCACATGGCTATATCTGTACAAATAGTTGATGACTATGACCACACCCTGTCATACAAAAACATGGTATGAGATTGCTGGGTGTTATACTGTTCACTTATAACTACACTGATGTGATACTGAACAGAAACTGAAACTCATGACTGCGACCTTGCACGTAACAACTGCTGGTTATTATCGTGCTTGTTGTTAGCTGTAGAAATATCGAACCAAACCCGATGGTCTTGACGGTAACCTCGCACACACAACTAAACTATAACAACTGCTGGATATTATCATGTTTGTTTGTAGTTATATAAATATCAAACCAAACCTGATGGATGGTCATGACGGTGACCTTGCACACACAACTAAACTGTAACAACTACTGGTTATTATCATGCTTGTTTGTAGTTATATAAATATTGAACCAAAATTGACGATGACCTTTTATAAGGAATGAACTGTTGTAATCTTGTAAATACGTTTGTTATCTGAAGTCAAACGTAGTGCATATGTTGAAGACAATATATTTCTAAATGTTTTTGTGCTTCAAAGCTGCATCAAAATACATGTATATCTATCGTATATTTACAAAACAATCACTTTTTCTTCAACATTTTATGTGCCATAATACATTATACGTAATTCTACAGAATATGGAATTACAATAGTGAATATAATAACGTGGATTATATGGTCCAACATTACTGGAAACATCAAGTACTGCAAATTCAACTTTTGTTGAGTTACAAATGTCTGTATCCTTACGATATTAACCAATCCTCACTTAACAGTTCTAAGGTCAGTTTCATAAAATGTGTGGTTGAAGGACAAATTATTCTGCTTCGTGGAATAATAACTTTGTAAATGATTTCAAACGTATCTTTATGTGATTTCGTATTTTATTTATCATACCTTATCAACAGAAACAATTCTGTGAAATACAACATATACTCTGTAGTTTGTCACTATATTCAAGGTAGTTGTGCTTTCCACGTGTTCGAGTACTACAAGGAAAATTCGAACCGTTTTGTTACACAAGCCACTCCCGTTCCTTCGTTTACAATGTAGATGACTTTTCTCTCAATCCCGGTTTCTCTCCCCGGATGTATAGGATATGCCGGAGTCACCTGGTGGCAAGAGATAATAGTTTTGAAAGATAAACATGTATCCTGAGTTTTGCCTTTCTATCTACAAGAGTGGAAATGGAATAGCGCTTAGAATCGGAAGTTTGTTATATCTTTTAATAAAATATCGTGAAGCCTATTTCAAGTTTTACTGAAACTTTAATGCTGAGACATCGCTTTGTTGAGACTTTTCTTCATGTTTCTGTGTTTGATTTGAAAAGCTATGATTTATTGTCAAGGAAAAAAATCTTGCAAAAACAATAGAAAAAAGGCTACACAATGTATTAAAATACACGTATTTTAGATTGGCAAATTATAATATAATAAATCACTTCGTAACAAATTAACTTAATACTTGTGTTTCAGATCTTTTGTTCTAGTACTAATCAATACACTGGACGATCTGCACTGTGTCCACTCAAGGTACCCAACTACGACTTTTAGCATTATAAGCTGTGAAGTTTATTACTTAGCTACCAGGGGACAAGACCCCAGTGGCATGGCGGTTTGTCTGCGGACTCACCCCGCTAAAATCCGGATTTCGATACCCGTTGTGGACAAAACATAGATAACCCATTGTGTAGCTTTGAGCTTAATTCTAAACAAATAAAACCACGGAACAATCTTCTCTTAATGTAAAGGTTAATAATTGCAATGCATTCATTATTTACATAATGCATGTTTGCTCTCACACCAAATATCTTTGTACAAATTTGATTCCTTGTAAACCACAAAGTTGCCATTTATATTATTGCCACGAACTCTTCCTTTCATATGATAAACTTAAAAATCACTTGCTACCAATTAAAGTACGCTATTCTTAAAAAAAATAATTCGGTAATATCGGGTCATACAAACTTGGAAGACTTATGTCTTCAGAAGTATTTTTAGTGGTTTGTTATGTTTGCGGTAATAAGATGATGGAAAGTCTTTTTCACACAAGATCATACATAATTTGTGATGCAATTCTCTGAAACGTAGAAAGAGTAATAATCGCTTCTATCATCTGTGAATAAGGGTGTAACGTCGTACTTTGGCATTATTCGATTTTGAATTTAAATGTGGTTTGGTTTGTTTTGAATTTCGCGTAAAGCTACACAAGGGCTATCTGCGCTAGCCGTCACTAATTTAGCAGTGTAAGACTGGAGGGAAGACAGATAGTCATCATCACCCACTACTAATTCTTTGGCTACATTATAACACCTCCATGATTGAAAGGGCGAGCATGTTTGGTGTGACGGGGATTTGAACCCGCGACCCTCAGATAACGAGTCGAGCACCTTGACCACCTCGCCATGCCGGGCAGCTAATATCAAAACATTAACTCTGTAAATCTTCTGTTTTGTTTTCTAATACTTATGTATCTGATTATACTACTTCAGTAAATTATATAAAGTAGTAAAATCATAAGCCAAACTAAGTAACCTTAATATTTCAAGTCGTGCCATACAAAGAAGATTCCAATTCCTCTGAAGCCCAATAATTTTCTTAACTGGATCCTTCAATTATAAACTAGTTATATCTCTCAGCTTTCATTAAATAATTTCTAGTTTGAGTAACTTTTTTTTTTTGCTTTCTTAGTCTACATACTTAGCCAGAAATTTCTCTTTAACATGAAGTCAATAAGTGTTTGTTAAAAAAAAAAGTGAGCACGGCTTGGCATAGCCAAGTGGTTATTAAAGCACTCGACTCGTAATATGAGGGTCGCGTGTTCGAATCCCCGTCACACCAAACATGCTCGCCCTTTTAGCCGTGGAGGAGTTATAATATTACGGTCAATCCCACCATTCGTTGATAAAAGCGTAGCCCAAGAATTGATAGTGGGTGGTGATGACTAGCTGCCTTCCCTCTAGTCTTACACTGCTAACTTAGGGACGGCTAGCGCAGATAGCTCTCATGTAGTTTTGGGCGAAATTCAAACCAAAAGAAGAACAGGCTTATGCTTACCTTACGCTTCTTTTTCTGTTTATTAAACAAGTTAAATTATGCTCGAAATCAATATGTTGTAGCTGATGCGAATAAACAGTTTAACAAACGCATGAACTTCTTGTCCATTTTATTATTTATGCACGTCAAGAGTCTTCCGGGAGGTGTTTGCACATTTTTTAAAGTTCACGTCCTTTAAGCTACTGATTCATTTTGATATTTGTTAATCGATTAAATATTAATCACAACTGTTTTAATCATACGTTTACAGCGAAATTGTTTTGACTTTCATGTGACGCTCTTTTAACATTTTAACAAGACCAAACCAAAATTAATTTTAAAGTGTTATCACAAATAGCCACAGAGTTCTGTCAATTGCTGAGTTCAATCAAGATATTCCTGACAGCCTGTGGAAAATTTTGATGATCCTTTAATTTATCGCTAGATTGCATTATTACTTTCACCACTTTTGTGATTAGTGTATTCTTTACTGCCTTTATAAAGTCTTGTAGCTGTCTTTAAAAGCATATGTTATCATTTGTTTCTCTATCTTTCACTTATCACTGATTGCACTCTTTTTCCTCATTACCTCTCATAACATTCTCATGTACCACCTGATCAGAAATATAAGGTTAATGAGGAATTGTATTAGATGGTCAGAGATTCTATAATGATAAAAATATTGATCAAATATTCATGGAACACTAGCTTTAGATAATTGATTGAATTTTATGGGGTCATATAGTGGTGGATAGGTTTCTTGAAATTATTCAAAACTGTTTTTAGTACCAAATGGTCAGAGAGCCTACAAGAAGGATGACATCGAAGATTTATTGTTAACATATTTGAGGATGTGAGTGCAAGAGTATAAATGAGGGGAACATTTAGTAAAAAATGATCATTAGTGAACTGGAATAACGAGTTAAAAGTTGATGTGGGAAATATTTTAGAAACTCCAAAAATAAACTGATTTTAATGGCATGTTCCTAAAAAAGTGGAAAGGTATAAAAGAAAAAAATTAAACCTAACGAAATTACCGGGTATTAGGATTTATAGATTTCTACCCTCGTGTTTTTTTTTTTTTTTATGGAGTCAATATTTAACCACTTGCGAAACACCACTGGACCTTTGCCACCAGTTGACTGCATAATCTCGTTAACTTTAAATTTTGTAGGTATAGTTATGCAAAGTGTTAAATCAAATACCTGCTACGAATTTTATTTTATTACTAGCTTACATAAAGACATAAAAGAGAAAATTAAGACTAAATGTCATTACTTCTTTAAAAAGTTTAAACTGACAGATATAATAAAATATTTACAGAGGTAGAGAAAAGTTCGACATTTGGTTGAAAAGAAAACTGGGAATTCAAAAAGGGCTTATGAAAAACAGACAGTTGATAATGTTCGAAAGAAGCAGTCATTATTTTTTAAAAATGTGTTAAAGGTAAGGAGTTTGTTAAATTGAGGACTGAGTTCTTAGAGAATGTTTATTTTAAGGATTTTACTAAAAACTATGGGATGGATGGTATTTTAAATGTTTTATTCTTATCTTCTATGTTTACAAGAGAATGTAATAATAATAATAATAACACTTTTAAAGATACAAGATATACGCAGGACTTTAAAGGAGATCAAAGATTATATTAGCGAGCAACTCTCTTTCCTTTTCAATAGGTCAGTGGAGAATGAATAGGTTTCTGAAATTTGGAGACCTTTGTACATACTCTCATTTCTAAAGAAGAGATAAGAGTTGCCCTGAAAATCAGGGCTATGTTTTCTTGTTATATTTGTTGTCTTCTAATCTGGCATGGCCAGGTGGTTAAGGCACTCAACTCGCAATCCGAGGTTCCCGGGTTCGAATCTCTCTCACATCAAACATGCTCGCCCTTTCAGCCGTGAGTGCCTTACATTGTGACGGTCAATCCTACTATTCTTTGGTAAAAGAGTAGCCTAAGAGTTGGCGGTGGGTGGTGGTGACTAGCTGCCTACTCTCTAATCTTCCACGACTAAATTAAGGATGGGTAGCGCAGATAGTTCTCGAGCAGTTTTGAGGGAAATTCAAAACAGACAAGTCTTCTAATCTTATACAACGGTTCCTTTAGTTTAGAGTAGCTGCAACTGTGTACTTACATCTACATTGAGGGTGATGAGCTACAACAAAATGTCTTATATTAATTTATATGGTACAAAATAATATGTGGCAAATGATCTCCTTTAATTATAGTAATTACACATTAATACGTTTGAGTTATCATAAAACTGGATCACACGTTTGATACAGATGAGAACCCATTGAATAGTATGGCTGAAGAAGAGGTTCTTTGTATAGTGACGAATACGTCACTCAAGACGTTGAAACTGCTCTCTGTTGCTGTTAGAAAGTTAGTAGAAATTTAGGGTGTATACGTTGATATGTTAATTATAAGTCAAAATATGTAATTATCACTTTTTTCAAATTACTAACTGGACCTCACTTAGAATACTGTGTACAGTTTTGGTCTTCTTATTTAAGAAACGATATTGACTTGTTAGAAAGAGTTCAGAGAAGGACCAGTAGGATGATTCCCGGAATGAAAAGTTTACCTGACAAGGATATGATAAAGCATCTTAATTTATTCATCTTTTGAGAAAATAAAAGTCAGAGGTGATCTTACCGAAGTTTAAAGATATCTGTAGGATCAAGTCTGATTTCTTTGTGCCACATTCTGAAGATAATACGTCTAGAGAACACAAGTTCGAGACAGACTAGGTTCTGGGAAAGACAATTTTATTTTCCTAACAGGTTATTAACTTATGCAATGACTTGCTATTATCAGTAATGGAGACCAGCATTTTACAAATCTTTGGGAAGAAATAAAGAGTTGGTTTAAATTATTACATTTATCAAGAGTGTGTGTGCAAGAACAGCCTCGAGGGAACAAGTGGTTCTTCATTGTTTATATGTTGTGCTGTAATTGGTACTATTACCTCTCATAGGCTGTTTATGTCAATAAGTTCTGTGCTACCTTTACAACGTCTTCTTAGAACAGATCGTAGCTTTCATGATAATTTATATGGTGTCACAGTGTTATAAACTTCATTACTAATGTGATAATTATATTTTTACATTTAAAATGAATATTGTATCTAGCTGGAGACATCCCGCATGCTCGGCAAAAATTGTGATAACTGATCATACATGATAGGTTCTGCGGCTGTTCTTATTAAGCCAAACTGGAAGTTGAAACCTCTACCACACCATTCATCTGACGTGAATTTTGAGTTATATTAATTATTACGTAAAGTATGAACGGTATAAGTTAATATTGTTAACAGTCTTACTGGGTCCACTAGAGACTATAGATACTACTCTACACCTTACATATCGTAATTAGGCTACACTACACCACTACTGTTCACATTTTGTTATGTTTTGTTAGTATAATACAGAAGTCATGTTATGATTCAGAGGTTTTGTGACAACTGGTCTTACGTTATATTATAAATAGATGTTGTTTTATATGTATATATATATTAAGAACTGGGTTCAAGGGGGTCACCCGGTTCAAGCCTTCTATTTCTCGCCTAGTAACGTTTTTTTCCTATAATTAAGGGCGAACTTATTGCAGCTGTATTGTTCAAGTGACACGTATTATTTGCTGTAAATCTACTTGAACAAAATTTAGTTCCCATACTATTCTAATCAACGTCGCTATGAATTTAGAAACAATAACAAACGAAAATGACCGAATACCTACGGTGTCTTTTAGTTTGTAAATAGTTGTGAATTTTACGAATACTAAACTTATCAGAAAAAATTATAGATTAGTGCTGTGTATTCAAAATGGTCGATGTAACTGTGTCTAAGGTAATCAACATATTTTAAAAGCACACACATACCCACCTCTGCTTCTACTCCTGCTATCGTTCATTAGCGTTGTTCATAAGCATTGGCGTAGCGATACAAGATGAACACCCTGCATAAATAGTAACTGGTGCCCCTACATTTATTTCCAAGGCCCAGCATGGCCAGGTGGTTAAGACACTCAACTCGTAAACCAAGCGACGCGTAATCTGAGGGTCGCGGGTTCGCAGCCCCGTCGCGCCAAACATGCTCGCCCTTTCAGCCGTGGGGGCGTTATAATGGGACGGCCAATCCCACTAATCGGTGGTAAAAGAGTAGCTCAAGAGTTGGCGGTGGGTGGTGATGACTAGCTGCCTTCCCTCTAGTCTTATACTGTTAAATTAGGGACGGCTAGCTTTGTGCGAAATTCAAAAACAAACAAACAAAACGTAATCCGAGGGTCGCGAGTTCGAATTCCCGTCACACCAAACATGCTCGCCCTTTCTGCCGTGGGGGCATAATCATACGTTATAGATTAAAGTTTTATTTACACTGTTCGTTTAAGTTTGTTTATGTTTGGTCTATTTACTACTGTTTATAAATTAGTTGTGATTAAGGGATGTTGTTACCCTTAATATGTTATACAGTAAGGGTCTGTCACTTGTGAGTTTTATTACTGATATGAAATACCCGCGCTCCATTATCAGGTTTGAAGGACCCACTATAGTTCACGGATGTCATAATATGCCGAACAAGCTCCTCCAATCTTCTAAATTACTTCTTTAATTACCTCAAGAGGGTTCGTATCTGAATAGTACCCCTGTCATGACATAACTCAGTGGTACGTGTTGTTGTTTGTTTTTTTACCACATTTGATGCCACTAGTTTGTTGTTTGTTTTTGAATTTCGCGCAAAGCTATTCGAGGGTTATCTGCGCTAGCCGTTCCTAAGTTAACAGTGTAAGACTAGAGGGAAAGCAGCTTGTCATCACCACCCGCCGCCAACTCTTGAACTACTCTTTTATCAATGAATAGTGGGATTGACCGTAACATTATGACGCCCTACGGCTGAAAGGGCGAGCATGTTTGGTGCGACAGGGATTCGAACCCGCGACCCTCAGATTACGAGTCGAACGCCTTAACCCACCTGGCTATGCCGGATTTCTACTGGTTTGTGAGTATGGCTATGAAAACATTTTCAAACACGGCACCTCTAGGATATCAAGGGAAACTAAAAACTCAAAGACCGATTACATTTTCAGGTTCAGCGACTCTGCAACCCTCTATCCAGAACCCATCATGTATGAATGTTTTAACCTTCTTAGTTGAGAATTTACGCTATACACACACACACACACACACACACACACATATATATATATAACGCCTCTCAGATCACCCTGAGTCCTGCCCGGTATTATTCTACTAGCTGCAAAACTGTGGGAGCAGCTTACAGACAAACAAACATAAAGTATATGAAATATAGGCCTAGGCTTTGTTAACCACTGCTTAAACATTAGGTTGTTGTATCTTTCGTAATAGATGCAAGGACGTTACACTTTTATTGGAAAAAGCATGTTTGCCTGAAGAGACAAACAGAAGTGTGTGCATGTATAAACAAACATACGTGCTTCAGTTTCGTCTTTATAGCGGGGTTTATGTTCAGTACATTTTATTTTACTTTACAGCTTCTAGAGTTTGACGCATAGATTTCTGAGAATGTTTCTTTAAGTATCACAGGTGTTAAGTAAAGTAAGATTGCATAAATATATGTGTGTGTGTGTGTGTGTGTGTGTTTATGTGCATATTTAGATAATCTAGTTAATTATGTAGATTAAAAGGAACCGTCCGTATAGTTCTGTATTGCGATATAACTGTTAGTGATAGAAAGTCTGAGTAGAACTGCCACGCAATATTTCAGTTTGCTTATTTTTTCCCGTTACATCGCTTGTCTGTATATAAAAAAAATAGACAATCCAGTCTGATAACAGTCTTAATAAAAGTATTATATTTGTAAACAATAACTTGCATCTATAATTCTATGATTACTGTTTAACAAAAATTCTAATGTCGAATATTTTAGTGATGTGCCAAATTATTTTGCTAAAAAGGTGCCTTTCTTCGATTAAAAATAAGTAGAAAAACGCTTGCCGCCTTCAGTACTCTCTCTACCAGATGATCGAGTAGATTTTCCACGAAGATGATGGGCGGAAGGCACGACTGTACGTGTGTCTGTGAAGTGTAATTTCTTGGTACACGAGCGGGTGGGCGTCTGGCGGCATCCCTGCTGTTGGAGCTCTCAGATAAAAATCTTCTAAGTTGGTTATGCCACCATGAAATGATCAAGTTAATAGTGAAAATACATATGCATTCGTATGTATTTATTATTAACTTGTAAGATAACCTACTCGAAAAGAAAACGCCACGTGCGTATTTTTCTTCTTATCTTGCTACATTAGGCAAAGTGAGTTATTAATATTTCAGCTCTTCTGAATATAAACTTTGTAGCGTCGTATTAGGTATTTATACAAATAATAAAACTAATATTTTTTTCTAACCACAGTAAATATCAACTTGTTTTTCTTCACAGCTTTTCTGTAGTATTTAACAGCATAATTGTATTGCGTTAGTTTTTTTCTTAAATAACTAATGTTGTTGTCTGTAATTAAGCATAAAGCTATACAATAGACTATCTGTGCTCTTTCCACCAAGTGTATCGAAACTTGATTTCTAGCGTTGTAAGTCTGCAGACATATCGCTGTACAACTGGGGGAGGGTAAATAATTAGTAATAAATATGAAAAATTAGCTTCCATTTTAATAGTTTTAGACTCTACTTTCTCAGTTTTTTAACATTCTCTGTAGAGCAAATAAAAATTAAAATAATGTCCATTTTCTAGTTATTTATGCTTAATCATTCTGTTACTGAGACAAGGTAATAATACAAAAAAACAACCCAACTACAACAGCTTTATCACGCCACTATCAGTATGCTTTACATTTTTAACGACATAGAGATTAACATGGTCATAAGTTAAATATTGACATTAACGAAAAAGATCTCTGGCGTTTTAATTAAGATATTGTTAGATATTTTATTTTTATTCGATAGTAGCTAACTAATACTTTCCATAATTTTATTGAATTTTGGTTCAAGTGAATGTTTGATTTTGCGGGTTTTTTTTTTTGGTTTTTTTTAAGGTTTCCTTTCGACAAAATCACCACTATTAGAATGGCCCACAGTTTTTGTTAATATAAAGATTAAGGAAGAAAGGAAAAGAAACTTAATTTAAAAAAAAACATTACTGAAACTGTTAGTGCACATTTTAATCAAAACTGTCAGAAATGATATAACTAAAATTAATATTTCATTTAATTTTCATGGAATAAATATAATGTGTTAAATCATGTACACAAACACTGCACGCATTCCTCTTCCAAAATTTAAACGACTGCCTAGATATCTGTAGTTTTAATGTACTCACATAAACATATGGTTATGTCAGTAGCGATCGTATTCATAACTTATGTAATTTACAATAGAGTTATTAATAGTTAAGTCAAAGGTTAAGTTCAATGTGAGAAGATGTTTCTCTGCGATGCAGTTTTAAAAAGTGACAAAATCTAAAGGAGTTTCTATCATGAATATATATCTTTGTACACGGGTAAATTGTTTAAAATAGTAAAACTGATTATAAATAAGGAGTCCTCTGGAAGGTCAGCAGCAAGTTTATGGAATTATAACGCTGGAATCTGGAGCTCATTTCCTGCAATGGACAAGGTGCAGATAGCCAATTATGTAACCATGCACTAAAAAGTAAAGTACAATAAAAAGCCAAGAAACAAATAATGGGATATGTTACACGAAAAAAATATATTTGTATTATTTTTGCAGTTCTAATAAAGTCAATCAGTTTTAAATTATTCCCAAGACTATGTATTTGAGATTTTTACTGTAGTATTGAAACTTAAAAATATACTTCAGGTCTTTGTTCTTTAGACTATTAATTATGTTTGGAAGCTTATTCAATATTTTATCGAATTTCTGGTGTCATTCAAAAACAGCTAAATTATGAATATTGTACATCATTTGTAACATTTTTTATTTTTTTTATACTTTGAATATGCATGAAAAGTATCTAATATGTGACCATGTTTAAGAATTATTCTTTTGTATATTTGGAAGATACGTAAAGAAAATTACATCATTTTTTATTAAATTACCAAATTTTATACGTTGAATTATATATATATATATATATTACGCTAAGAATGAGTTATTGAGTACAAAGTTATTTGAACTTTTCTTACCACAGCGTTATAAGTCCTTATTATTACCACTCTGGGGATAAAGATGTTGTATAATTTTATCTCCGCAAAAACATTGACCACAGTTATTCACATTTATCGGATAATTAGTTCCAAAACTATACAATGTATGTACGTGTTTTCTTATAGAAAAGCCACATCTGGCTATCTGCTGTGTCTACCGAGGGAATCTAACCTCTGATTATAGCGTCGTAAATCTGAAAATTTACCGCTTTCTCACCGGGAGACCCAAAACCAGTCAAAGAGACATGATTATATAATAATACGTTGGCAAGCAACGATTTATTAGCAAAAAAGAAGATAAATCAATGTTCTGTGGAAACATGTAGTGTATTTCTTCAATATGAAATGAACTTATTATGCTTATAAATCGTTGTTTGCCAATTTATCATAAATTTTGATAATAAAGTTATCATAACATGAAATATTGTTGGTTGTGTTTACATTTTCTAGATGCCGCTTTGTAAGTGGTATTTCAGTATGTATAGAAGGTGTGGGTTCTCGTTTGAGAAGTGAAATGAAAAAGAGAATGAATTTTTGTTGCTAACTGTATTTAATGTTAACACTCTCTTCAGTTCTAAGTAGCATACGAGTTTCCTAAATACTATTTGACCAATTATAAACATTATACCACAAAGTATTCGCTTTTTTTTATAACATCTGCCCTAAGTTTAATAAATATTTTGAAGTATTTGTGTGTCAATTAAATTGTGGTCGAGGGAACGTGGGTTGACGAGAATGAATAGATTATTGATAAATAATTTGTAAATTGGCTATACTATATATCTATAAAGGTTGCTGGGGTGAATAAAAACTAAAGTGACTTATTTTAAAACATAGATGAAAGGATTTAGTTTATATATAGCTGACGAATTGAGTAACCTACTGTTAGGTTCGTAAAAAAAACAACAGCTAAAGACAGTTTTGAAGTGTTGAAGAAGGATTAACTTGAATATAATCGCACGTATGAAAACTTAAGTTAAGAACCTGGTGACAAGATCTACCACCTTTATACAGATTGCAGAGCGCTATTTTCTTCAAAGCAAAAACTTGAAATTCTCTACGAATGGAAGGTGTAAGACTTTCCATTTTTAAAGTCATTCTCTTAATTTATTCTTGTATTGTGGTACTATCAGAAATAAACATGATAATCCTTCTACTCTCTCTACAGACCATAATAATTACCATGAAAACGCATTAATTTCGTATGTAGTGTGACAAACGTAAAGAAATCAAAATTTCTGTGCAGCAGGAATTACCATTGAAAAGTATATGAAAAAAGTTCAAAGAGTTCTGTATTTGTGATATAAATATCTTTCAAAGAAGGACATTTCATAATATATTTGATTCTTCCAGTGTTAGAATATATTTTGAAAAAAATAAAGTTTTCAAACTTACAATATTATTTCTAATTAAACCTTTGTTCTTTTTTTGGAAATGTATTAATTTCCCAGAGAGCACAAATCCTCATTTAGGATTGAACATAAAATATAAAATGGTGTTGTAATGTGATACTTTTCTTTTCTGGCAATGTTGTAATTTATAATTACTGGAAAACTGTTCATTAAACCATTCTTCAAATGTATATCTTAAAGTAATATCAGTCTGTTACTTTTGTAATTAATATTTGTATGTCTACATATTTCAAAGTGCAAATTTTAATTGAAAATAAAATCTGACTTATTTTTATAGTCTTGAAAGTAGAATGCTACTCATATGCAAGTTTAAACATTTTACAACAGTATTGTAAGTCTGTATAATGTGGTGTAAATGAATGAGCTTGAAATTTTTATGGAAATAAACGTGTGTGTATTTTAACAGGAAGTGAGAACCTAAATAATGAAATATGGAGACAGTTGACAGCTACACCTTCCAGAACAAGATTAGTCAAAGTCTTCATGAAGATGATGCCCTTTTTACAAATCAGAATGTTGGAAGGCAAGTTGAAGCTCTGTTTGAAGCTGGTAGCCATAATTTACAGAATGGTATCAGCTACACTGGAAATGGACATGAATTATTGGGGCATTCTTTGACACAGTCACCACAAGTTAATTCGTCATTGAGTGGCACCTTAAATATGTTAGATTATAATAAAACCAATGAATTTCCACCATTTTTAAACTCAGGAAAGAGGTCTTGGGTCTTCGGGAAAGATCGTTTGAGTTGGGATGGTTCCCCTGTAGCCGGATATAATGTTGAGAGTAAACTTTTTTGCTGCGTTGTATGTAACACTACAGGTTTTCTCTCGTGAATTGCAGAACATTATCTTGGTACCCATGCTAATGCTAAAGTATTTCAGTGCCCTCGATGCCCATACAGCAGTGCATGGTCAAGATGTGTTCGTATGCACATGAGTAAACACCATGGAATACAAAATGCTCCAGAATCATTATGGAGAGGCCAACCTCTGCTGGATGAAATTGTAAGGATTTTGACAAAACTAAAGAATACAGTAGATGGTACAGGCAAGGATTTCCTTAGGTCCTCAGTTCCAGATAAAAGATATGCATGCCCTAAATGCCCATATGCCACAGATAGAAAAGATTTGTATTCTCGCCATGAAAACATCCACAAAGATGATAAACCATTCCATTGCTATGTTTGTCTTAAGATGTTCAATAGAGCAGACCACGTGAAAAAACACTTCTTCCGGATTCATAAAGAACACTCCTATGACATCAGTCGCATCAGGCGATATCCTACCAAGACTGGTGCTATTAATGAAGTCTCAAGAAAACCTACTTTAAATGTAATGAATGAGCAATCTCACTGTAGTTTACAGTCTACTATACATGCCAGTCATCCTATGATAAATATGCAAAACAATGTAAATCTTGATTTGGATCAAAAGCATGTCAAGAAACGACCACCAAAATCTTTTCAGTGTACCTACTGTTCGTGGCGAGGAGTTGACAGCTGGTGTTTACGTCGTCACTTGAACACACACATCAAACCATTTGCCTGTTCCCTTTGTGAATATAAGGCTGCTCGATCTGAGAGACTGGCCACCCACATATTGAAAATACATAAAAAACATGCATGCTGCAAATGTACTTTTCTGACAGACACTGAGAAGTTATTATGGACACATGTTAGGGAAAACCAGTGAGTATAATTATTTACTATGATATTACTAGCATGTTTTTGTTAATCATAATTATGTACATATAGATTTCTATAACAGCATTTTGTCTGATCTGAAAACAAAATAAGGATATTTTCATAAATTTCTTGTAATTATGTTTTGGGTTAAAATGAAAAACACTTTGCTTTAAATGTAGTAACCAACATCTAATGTTTTGACATATTTATGATATTGGAAAATATTATTGATTATGGATGTTTCTTGATTGTTTTTAGTTTAATGTAACAATATATTAATTATATTGTTTTGGCAATTGAGCAGAGATTTGCATTACCTTACTGGGTCAAATGGATTTTAACTTTGATTATGTGTTTTTATGAATGTACAAAGTTTTTAGAAAACTAAAAAACTTTATGTGTAAACTTATTTTAGAAAAGTAAATTTATAAAGAGATTTAATATAAACTTGAGCAAAATTATAAGATGACTAGGTTAATTGCAGTTTTGTGTCATAGCAATAAAATTTATTTGAATATGTTAAGACTTTGTTCTGTATTTGAACAGTTTGCTTTTGAGTATTTTTCTTTGTATACTAATGTTTGCAATTAATGTTGCATAATATATATACAAAAATGTAAGAAAATGTTGTTGATGTAATGAACATAAACTCGTGAGAAGTTGTCATTAGTGAAAAACATATAACACAGGTGTTTTCAAATACAATAAATTTAATGTTTATACATAATAATTCAATATTTGTCTGTATAGGATGTTACACTGATAATAATGGCTTAAATAATAATTACTTAAATTGATTAATTATTTCTTTCTCTCTTTCATGATGGACAGCATTCACTCTTCAGATGCTACTTTGAAGTGTAGTCAGTGCAGTGATACATTTGATTCCCGATCAGACCTGGAAACACACTGTATATTAATCCACAAAAAATCCTTGCTAGAATGTTGTATTGATAACTGCGATTTTCGTACCACAGATATTGCAATACTTAATCAACATCGTCTGGAAAAACATGGTACCCATCGAGGTCGTAAGTATTATTTATTTCATTACTCTCTAAAATGCTGTAGGTTTTTTATGAAACAATAGAAAACTGTAGTATTTTGAGAAGAGACTACATATCTATTTATAACATGAAGGAGTATTAAGTAAGAATTGTGCAGAGTTTTGAAAATATCTGTGCATAAAATATCAAATATTTCTGCTTATGAAATAGAGAAACATTATGCAGAGACTTGAAAATTATATGCATCAAATAGACAGAAGAGTATATTTGAAGAGAATGAATGAAAATACATTCTTTGCCCAGTAATACTTGTTTTATTTGGCTGTATGTGCATAGGGTTTGTCATCCCATTCATTGAACTACTCTCATATTAAAGAATAAATGATGATTATAATTTAGGATTTACAAAGTGTGTCAACCTTTTACTAAAATGTATGCATCTGTTGTCCACAATACATTAGATGTGTCACAAAAGTGTTTGTAATAAAGACTGGGTGTGAATGAGGGAAGCAAGTCTGACAGATCATAGTGCAAGTTGATGTTCATGTCAAGGATAATAACACTTTTGTTCACTATACAATTTGCATATTATATTTGCATAATCTCTAGAACCTCCATAATGCACATCTACAGTTGTTATCCTGGTATTTGCTCTCTTTTATAGTTTCCTTAAATCAGTAGTGTGGGGTAAAATGAATAGTTTATAACTCTGACACCAAGTACATAACATTTTGTTAAATGGCCTTCTGAGAAAGGCTATAGCATGTACACTGACCTTTTCCTGTATATATGCATATACGGTTAATCTTACATGAATACAATTTCCAAATAGTGATTGACATAAAAAAAAACTAGAAATGGGAGTTTCTGAAGTTATATTTGGAATAAAAGCTAGATTTTTCTTTGTGTAGAAAAACAAGTTCAAGTAATAATAATTTAAATAAATTTCAAGCATATAACATTACAGTGTTTGAAATAATGAGCTTCATCTCTCTGTTGAGAAAATTATAAATTTCTGGATAAATGCATACAATCATAACAAATTATATAATGTTTAAACTAGCATATTTTCATTATTATGCAGAACAGTCTGAACGATTTACTTTGTTTGAAAGTTAGGAAACAAGTTCACATTTACAAAATAAAAATTCAGTAAGATGTTTACCTCATTTTCAAGATGTTTATCATCCACTTCAAGTAATGCAAAAGAAATAATCACAAGATCTGTCTAATTTATTATTGATTTTATCGAAGTACATTCGTGTGGTAATTTGCTGATGAAAAACAAACTAGTTCTGTAGAATACTCATTTTTTTTGTCAATTTTAATCAGTAATTTGGTTAATACTGATATTAAATGCAATTCTAATGCTTGTTGAAAAGCTTTGACACATTTTTCATGTTTTATTATGTTGTAGATGTACTAAATTATTTCCAGAACTTTTAAGAAAATGTTTTTTAAATGTTGTAGTATTTTATTTTAAATATCCTCTCAGAAATGTACTAAATATTTTCTTAAACAAATCAACTCTCATACATTCTTTAGTTTCACCTATTCACTGCTTTTTTAAAGTGGATGTATGGTAAAATGGTTAGGATGGAAAGTTGTCTGCTTGAATCATAAGTCATGGTAGCTCCATCAGTAAGAGCAACAGTCTCAGTATGCCAGTGTGAATTGAGGTTCCCTAGTTCAGAATTTGGTCAGGAATCTTAATGCCTGATACATTTTAACAGCATTGGTAACAATTTATTGAACTTGACAACAAAGTATGAGTGAAAGTTTCTGGATAGATGTATGATATGGTATACTTTATTATCCTAATGCTACAAATTTCAGCACAACAAAAAATTATACAAGTTTGTTATATAAACCTTTAATTGTAAGAACATCAACCCATATTGCATAGTTAGTAATCTTTAAAATAGTGTATGTTATGTGTGTATTAGTAACATAATTGTTACAAAGTGTTATAAATGTGAAATGGTTTGTAAACGTAAGATCGCTTAGCCTTGTTTGTGACAAGCATGTTTCCTACACTGCTCTCAAAAATGTTAAGTGGTTTTTAAATTAGAAATTTGAACTGTATATGTACTTTTATTTATTTAATTTTTCTATTTATAAAATGTATTTAAGGACATTCTGTAATTTGGTTTCAGACTTGGGTAGTTTTGTTTTTTTTACTGCATTGACTTTTGTATTTTGAGTTTTTTTACGTGTTCAAAAATCACTGAATAAATGACCTTTAAGTTGGTATGCTTATGTTATAGAATAGTCAATTATATCAAGTATATATGGTAGATGCACTAAATTTAAGGGAAAGCTTGATAAGTATTTGAAGGATTATAGATGAGTTTGAGTATTTTTAGCATTTGATGAATAGGATGTTATGATGGACAATAGGTCTCATGTTGTCTTTTAATGCTGTCTTCTGTTAAGAACTGTTTTCAATCATTAACTTCATCTCTTCACATGAATTAGTGTATTTAATTTTTTTGCATGTCCAGCCTTGATATTGTTTATAAATTTTATATTTTTTAATGAGAGAACAAAAACAAAAGTTGTTGTCTTTGTCATATAAAGTAATGAGAGACTCCTAAGGTTATAACTTTTCAAAGTATTTGAGTAAGAATGAATTTAATGTGTTTTGTGACTTTATCCTGTTTTTTCTGGTTAACTGTGTTGCTTTTATATCTTGAAAATAAATTAATAAAGGAAAAAAATAGAGTAATATATGTTTAGGAATAGGTCAAAAATGTTTTCTGTTTTAAGATTTCCTTAAGGCATAAAAAGTGATGGAAAATACTGAAGGTGAAAAATGTTAGATATTTACTATACTGTTTGTTTGTGCAATACATTGATACAAAATTTCTTAATCAGATACTAATTTTAAAATACCAGCAACAGCTGAAATCAAAGCCAAAGTCAGTGTGAAAGAACGAGATGAGACAGTTTGCCGATACTGTGGTTGTGAACTGATCGATGGTACTTCACTCAAACATCATCTGCAGCTGTTTCATCAAGATAAAGAACAGATAAGACTGCAGACAACATCTGAGTATCCATACAAGTGTGTGGTGTGTGAATTTACAAGCACCACACAACAGATCATGATGGAACACATGAGAGTTCACTCTGGCTTAACATTGCATTGCTGGGCAGAGGAAGGGTGCAACTTTTGCACCCCTTTTGATTCAGTTCTCCAGGAACATGTAATTAGGGAGCACCAAGATGATGATTGTATCATCAGGTGTCCTCACTGTGGTTACCCATGTAATACTAAACAGTCTTTTGCTCAACATTGCTTGGAGGTTCATCATCCTTTAATCTGCCATTTATGTAATTCTGTGGAACGAAAGTTTTTTGTTTTTGGCTCCTGCTCTAGCCAGCCTTTGACTGTTACGAAAACACAGTACCGCAAAAGAACTACCCATATTAAAGAAACTAGTCACAACAGACAATCACTTTTCACTGATGAAGAGTCCAACGATATTTGGTGTGATCAACCTTGTCGACGGAAAAGGAAACAGTCATCACCACGTAAATTTGTCAATCCAGAAAACTTTACAGAAAATAATCGATACAGACAAGCTATATCAAATACATTCATGTGTTATCAAGCACATAATTATTGTAAGAGATCATTTTTGTATTCCTGCCAGCTGTGTCAAAACAGTTATGTAAAGCTCATGTCATTATCTCAGTTTTCTTTTAAGAGAGTATGGCATTGCCACATTATGAATTTCAAATGTATTCCATGTGGCATAACATATAAACATCGTTATCAACTTTTATTACATAACAGGAAGGCCCACAATAAGAATATAGCCTTTAGCATATTATAGTTATATACAACTGTTGTTAAGTTACTTCAAATTCTAAGATTATTTTACTAAATGTTAGGCAAGTGTGCTAGGGGAAGCTTGCACATATAATATCTTTTATTACAGTTTAAAGATGGTTGAAGAGTCAAGCTATAGTGACCATCACAAGCTTTTGATGAAAAATTTGACCAATAGTCAAGTAGGTCAGATTTTTTGTCACATCCAATCTTTTAAAAACAAAAGCACGACTGTTTTCCTGGCTGTTATCTTGATTAATAGGGTTGTTTAATTTTTTAAAAGTTTATATCACATGATTTGTGTGCAGTGTGATTGTAGTTGTAGTGGTTGCCAGGTTTACTAACTTAGGTTTTAATAATAATAGCTTTTACCTTGTGAATGTTTAGAAGTTGTGCATGTGCTAGTACTCCTCTGTGCTGTAGTAATATTTCACTACTGAAATTAAATTTTGTTCACTGTTTAGATGCAATAAAAATGTATAGGTTTCTATGAAAGATTGAATTGTTTGTTTATAGAGTGGATAGTAAACACTAGATTTTTGTTAAACTCTCTGTTTACATGTTCATCAGAGAGTAAACATAATTTATACTGAAGATTAAATTTTAATAACAAAATTTTGAAATTAACTAATAGAGGATTGTTTAATATAAAGCTTCAAGTTTATTATTGCATGACTGTTAAAACATCTTAAATTTTAAAGGGTAGTTTTTCATTCGGATAAAATTCGGTTAAATACAAAATAGTTTTTTCACATTTGAATTTTCCTTAATGTAGAACTATTATGAAATAATTCTGCTGAAGACTTAGCATTTTGTTAAGTGCAAAAACATAGATAAGCTGTGAAGCAGTTTAACTAACCTTATATTTGGACAGTTGAAATGATCAGAAACACTAATTTCATTTTATTTTTATGACATTAATCAAGTTAATTTCAATTTTTTTCTTAATCAGTTATTTTTGTGATGGTAATTGATGTACTTGATGCTCGTAGATAATTAATTTTATTAAATATGTTGCTAATTGCCAAGTTCTACTCCAAAGTGTATAAAAGAAAATATATAGTTAACTGCATAGGTGAAAAAGGTATCGAAATTAAGGAATAGGTTAAACAATTACCAAGTTTGTTTTACATATTTGAATAAGATGATGTTTCAACAAGTGTTCTTCATCAGTCCATACAGCTTACAATGAAGCTGTACTATTTGATGAAGAGCACTGTTTCATATCATCCTCCTCATATAAACATGTGAAAAAACGTGTTGAGTGTTTAACCTATTCTCTACCCCAAAGTGTAAACAGTTTAGTAGTAAGATAGATCTCATTGTTGAATGGCAAACTTTACCAATTCTTAAAACAATAATTAAACAAGGAAGCTTAGTAGAATGTTAAACTTTAATGATACATTAGGAAAAATAACCAGATAGTTGAATTTTTGTACAAAAATGTGAGCTTATAATCATGCATATTTTAATATCAGAACTTAGTTAACATGCATGAAACTTCTTGAAAGATAAACTTTAAAATTTTTTTTTTGAAGATGCTTTAATGATTAGACTTGAAATAAAAGTAGTTCATTATCAAAATATTAACTTTCTTTCTGTTTTTGTAATGTATAGATTTCTTTAGAATAATCAATTATATTTATTTATTACAAACTTTGCATCAGAATTTCATGTTGAAGTCCAAAACTGTGTAGTGTATATAATTTGGACAAACATTCAGTCTTCCAAAAATTAGTAACAATGGTCAAAACTTTACAGAACTGGATCTCATTATTTTTTTTTATTGGGAGTTATGAATATTTATTTTGGTTTCTAGTCAATAATTGAATGTTTGTGTGCTACTATGGAAGCAATTATATTTTGGTCAAGTTTCTGTTGGTTTCCTTACCATTTAATGTCAAACATTAACAAATGTTGAAATGTTTGAGGTACTTTTTTACAACGTTACTAAATTAAAATTGAACACTTCATATTAATTTGAATTTACCATGGATACATATATATATGTTTGTGTGTTTTTGAACATATCTACTAACTTAAATTGGATGGAATGGTAGGCATATTCCATGTCTCTTCTCATATTAGCTTTTCTACATTAATAATGTGTCTTTATTACTGTAATCAGTGACATTGAACAGTTCATATACCTTACAACAGTGCATCTAAAGTTTTAATTAAAGATCTCATGAAAGAATGTTTAAATGAATGTTTAACTTTTAATGAATAACTGCTGATGATTTTCTTTATGAAATACCTTTTTAAAGTAACTATTATTTAGTTTAATATTAAATCATTCTGTACAGGTATACCACATTTTTTCATTTCATGTTGATGAACTTACTTTAAAAATAAAGAAAATATTAAAGTACTTGTAGGGCAGTCATTTTGTAAGTTATAAACCTGTTTAGGATAAGGAAATTTTACCTTTGGTAAAAACTAAAATACTGATGATTTCAATGTTCTTTTTTTGCCTTTCGACTTTTTTAAATTTTACATTTGATGCAATACTAGTTTTTGAAACTTTGATTTTAAGTGTTGTTTAGAACGAAAGGTTTTGAATAAAAATAAATACATTTTATCTTCATGCTTATATTAAACATAAACTTTTTTGTATAAATTCTACTTTTCAGAGATATTTCTGTTTTCAACAATTAAATGCATCTACTGATGTTTCATAGTTTGTTTTGATTAAGTCATGCCTAAAACATTAAGATTGTGAAATTTCATCTCTAACAATGTTTTATTTGTATGAAATTGAATTACACATAAAATAATTAATTAGTTGTTTAAGTCTTTAAATGCTACTATGAGAAAATGCATGTGTAAATATTAACTTATTTATATATAACCTAAGATACTTGAAGAAACAACTAAACTTTCTCCAGTTCTTGATAAAACTTTATTCATTTACAATATAGGGCAATACCCTGTATAATTTTATAACCTAAGTTTATATTAGAGCATAGAGATTTCATAATTTGTCAAATGTATGTTATTCTAATTGTGTAAGGTTACAAAGATAAAACATAAATACATGTTAAACACTCTGTGTGTGGTTTGTGTACATATGCAGTTAAAACATAATTACAGTTCTTTCTTTGCTGTTTTCTGATAAAGTTTGAATTTAACATGAAATATTGCAATTTATTTTTTATAGTTTGTATTTGATCTTTGCTTCATTCAACAAATGTATTTTTGAACTTGTATATATTTTTGTTCTAATACTTGGAAAACAAGACAATAATTTGCTTTTGACTGCTGTAATTTAGCTGTTTGAAATCAGTTTAAATTATTATTTATCAAAGTATTGAACTATGGTTTTTGTTTAAATCAAACTTATTGTGGTGGTGGTAGTGGTAGAGCACAGTTAGTGTTATATTTGCAGTTTGAATTTAAGATTTTGTAAAAGTAAATATTTTGGTGCAGCTTTATGGTACACAAGTCTTTTAAAATGAACAAACATCCAAATAACACCCATGTAGGCATTGAGTTTTTCTGTGTTTGTTTATTTGTATAGAGTTTACTAAGGAATAATGCACATTAAGCACAGAGTTTGAAACATTAATACAAAATCAAGTATAGTTTAGATTATTAAACTACAAGATAAGATAACTGTTTCTTCTGGAATTAATATTCTTGCATGTTTTAAACTAAATGCACATGTGAGAGCAAAACTGAGAGGTACAATATCTATATTTATTATAATTAGTAGTATCAAAGTGTATTTCAGATAATATTTTGTATGTGATGTCTAGTGATACCACAAGAGAGTTTGATCAAACATTGGCTAAGATTTTGTTTTTGTGAGTTTATTCTACTGTTCTGTTAACAACTTAAACATGTGTACTGTTTTGTTGAATAATTTTATCCATGACCAAACATCAAAATGTTTTTGAGAACTGTGTAATTTTATCATTCCTATCAATTTTTCAATGTTATGTTGTTGCTGTGATTTTCTAATCGTGTAACTTTTACATATGCTTCTTAGCTCCCATTACACTAGTCTGTATATGTAAGCAGAAATGGCAAATGTATGTATTATGTAATGTGAACAATGGTGGTCTACTTCTTGTAAAGGGGGTAAAGATTATAGGGATGTTAAAAGCTAACACTGTGATACACTATCTGCTTTACAGATATATTGAATAACCTTTTATAGACTGCTTCTGGACAGGTAAGATAATTTTGTATTTTCAATGAAAATCTTCCAACTATGGTAAAATAGGCTAATTGTTTTCACAATTACCATGTTTAAGATGCTGTTTGAAGTTACATAGTTAATAAGAATTATTAGAAGTAAACAGATTCAAAGAAGTTGTAAAAATTATCTTCTTAGATAATGTTTCATATTGAGGAAAGGGCTATTTGATGTTTAGTTTTTCAGTAAACATTTCAGTGCAGACAGTAATATTATACTGTCATTCATATTCTATGTTACAGTACAGTAATATTATCCTGTTATTCATGTTATATGTTACATTACAGTAATATTATCCTGTCATTCCTGTTCTATGTTACAGTAGTTTTACATTTGTTTTGATGCATAACTTTCTTGGTTGTCAAAGATATATAAAAGTAAATTATGGCAGACTTGTATTTAGATTAATAAGTTATTTAAGGTTTAAAAAATAATTTACAGACATAATTTATAACTGAAGAACTGCTGCAAGATAATGACACTTCACTCTGTGTAACTGTTAAATCATAAAATGGTGATTTTTGTTGTTGTTGTTTACAGCATAAATTATTAAGAAACGTAATATCAAAAATTAAGATTTTCTATCGTATATTGTAGCCTCAGTGTTATGAATTATACTGCATTGAAAAAATAGGAATACATAGACCACACCAAATGTTTGGTAAAAAGTGATTTGTTAGTCTAAATAAGACTTTTTTTAATGGTGCATAACAGTTGCTTTCTTGTGAGTGTTAATTATATGATTTTAATTTTGTTTATGACATGGATGGAAAGTTCAGAAATAATCTAGTGTTGTTATGTAACAATATGAGATTTAGCATTTGATTTCATTGATTTGTCTTTGAGTGTCCTGCAGGAGGAAGGAAATCCAAAGATATATATACGTGAAACAGTCCACATATGGTGCTGCATAAACTCCTATAGTTCCTTAATGTTTTGTATGTAGATCTTGAATCTTATAACTATCTCTCTTGAGGTATCATATCCAAAGCAAGTGAATTTCTTCATGGGGTGAATAAAGCATAGTCTTATCCAATTCAAGCAATCAGTTCATGCTAAACAAAAACCACAAAATTTCAACCAAAATTCTTTCTTCTTTATCAAATCATCTAGACCCTCAGCATTCCAGTATATTTTCAAGGAAGTTTCACTCAATTATAAATGAAAGGTTATAAAGCAGTATACCATTTCTGGACTTTTGCATGTGTAAATATATTTGTTAATTGACCTGTTATGCCTCTTAAAATATACTCTTGGAGAATCATGCTTCTTAAGCATTGTAATTTAGTAACTGGTGGTTAAATAGATCTGGATGTACTAAATGAACCAGAGATAAGAATGCATAATCAGTGTTTCAATGCAGTAGTTTACCTCAGAGTAAACCGTAACATGACTTGTTTAAACAAAAATTAAATGAATGTAAGAGTGTTTATAGTGAATGACACAACTGTCATTATTCACTACTATTTTGAAACTGTAAAAGAAATAGTATGTATATTTATTGAGAATTCTTGGTGAGCAGCATTGCAGATTGTTGTAATAAATGAATGTACTTATACAAGTTGAGATTTGAGGAATTTTGTATAAAGAATATTAATATTTTCAGGTAGGAATTTTTTTTCTTAAAGCTGGTTTACTAATGTTGATGGCAAAAAATTGATTTTTAATGAAAAGGTGAGAAAGGATATTTGAACTTGAAGTCACGTATAAATGTCTTAAAAACTTGGTTTTTAAATTTTCTTTTAGAAAGTGTCCTGTTTACTTTTAATGCTTTGTTAGAAGAATTTTCAAGACACTCTAATACTTAAGTGTTTCACAACTGTCCTACTGTTGTTAAATCTTGTTATTTTATGTATAGAAAACTGTGTTTTAAGTTAATAAAATTTCACATGAAACAAACCTTTCTTTTATCTTTCAGTTCTATAGTCTTAGTAACATTAACATTTTGAAAATTCATGTACACTTTCACCAACTCCACAGTGCTTTTGATCATCATCAGATAGTTAAGTCTAACATTTATAAAAAAAAAAATATGTTAATAAGTAACATTTTAACTTGGTTGAAGAAATTTGTGTAGCATCTTTTTTAGTTTCTGAACTCCTACATCATGTACTGTGGACATTTGGCATACCATCACAATTACTGATGCAATGTCTGTAGTCTACTGTTGGTTTTTTATATTGAGGAGAGACATCACACAATTAGTGCTACATAATCAATATTGCACTGTGAATGTGTAAAGTTTGAGGTTATATACACACTTCTCTCACACAGAAAGCTATCTTCCTCATGCATATTCCTTAGAAATTTGTGTGTCATTGGCCTTCAGACAACTCTCATCTTAAACTCACAAGATTTCTTGTAAATTAAACTATGCATAATGACATTATTTTAGTAAAAGCCCTCCACCAACATTTATGTTGAAATTATGGCATATGGAGGCATGTTTCCTTGGATGACATGGCAGTCATTGTAGATAGGGTGTGGATTCCTTTATGCTGCCCGGGACTTTAGCTCCAGTTCCATTCTCAGACATTCCTTCTTCTTGTTTCTGATGTGAATGTATTTGATTTCCATGTGGAAGAGAAACTTCTACTTTCTTGCATTCTTTGCCTTTGATTTATCAGGTATGCACCATTCTATTTATTTCCCCTGTATTATATTTTTCTTCTTGTTCCTTACTTCTTAATCCTAACCCTAACTCATTTTGAAGAGGGTGGGTGGACTGGACTATTGACATTGGTTTAACCTTCCAGTACCTGCTACTCTTGCCTTTTTTAATGTAATCCTTTTTTACCACACTTCTTTACCTTTCCATCTACACTTCCAGCTAGAAGCATTACACATTGTCTAAGTGAAACTTGCATGTGATTCTTGTACCTTTCACTCCTCCACTGTGGCCATTCTACTTTTACCATTCCCCTGTCACTCACCCTATTGTTCCTGGGGGTTATTGGGTAGGGATAATCTTCTGTTTTAAGTATGACGTGTTTTTTCCTTCTTCAAGCTCTTTGCCTGACCTCTTTCTTTGCTCTGGAGTTGGGTTGTATTCCTGATTTGATTCAGTTATAGTATGAGCCTGCCCATCATCAATCATCACTTTCATACATTGTTTCTACACTGTCCCTAATCTTACCTGCACTTTTGTACTTTGTCTTACTCCTTGATTCCCAACTTTCTCTTCTACTCAGTATCAACTTCATTGAATTCTTACAGACTTTTTGTCCCATTCACTTCCCCTTCAAAAAGATTCTGCTCTCATCTTGCTCTTTCTCCTTCTACTCCCATCTGTTCAATGTCTCTTTGAGGCTGTGTTTATTGCCACTTCCACCAATTTCTTACTCCCATGCAAGATCTCATTCACTTTGTAGGGATTCAATTCATTCTCTGCTGGTATCATCCTTTGTCCACCTGCCTGCAGACTATGGACTTATTCTAAGTAAGGTTAAGTGCTTGGCTTCATGGGGACTATTTATTTCTTTGGGTAACACATACATGTACCTTATCTGTTGATCCTTGAATGACCAGAAGTACATCTCACAAGATTCTTTGACCTCAATTGTTTTCCTTTCCCTTTTTCAGTTCTGATATTTGTAAGAATGTTGGATTGATCCAGTGTCACCTCTGTGTTACATTACCTACACCCATACAGGTAATTCACCTCTTCACCTATGCTTCCTCCTTTTGTTGAAGAGCATCCCTGAATATCTGGCACATGGACCTAAGTCAAGTTTTCTCTTTCCACATTCACATGCTTGAACTTCTGATAGACTGTTGGGTATGATCTCATTAGTATCTCTTAGTGTATCATTTCATTATGTTCTTTTCTACAAACTCCTTAGCTCTCTTTTTATTACCTCAGTTAACTGCTTTGGAGGGAATAAGATCCAAAACCTCTTGCTTTCAAACCCTGGATCTTCCTTCTTGAATCAGTTTTTCACAGGTTGTTTTCTTTGCCCACTGTGTATTAGGCACTATGAATCAGGTTGCAGACTTCTTTTCTTGGCTGGACTGGGTTCTGCTGTCTCATGCTTCCTCTCTTGGCTGGACTTGGTTCTGCTGCCTCATGCTTCCTCTCTTCTAATTATCTGTTCTCCATCCTCTAACCCTAACTATTGCTTCCTTCCACCTGATTTGGTCTTATGCCTTATAAAATGCTCTCTTACCTTACAAACCTTAACCTTGGGTGTTGGCCTTGATTGGAGACACTTGGTTTTATCTCCTCTTGGTGGTAATCCTCTTGCTAGCTTAATCTCAGTTCCTTCTTCTATTCCACCTGACAACCCAACCCCCTTTTCCCCTGTCAATCATAAGCTTTTGCTTCAACATCTCCCATTTTCTTTTCATCATGGAATCTTTTTCTTTCCACATTCATGTTTGGATTAGTTGAGTCCATTGCCTGTTGAAACAGACTTTCCCATCTGACAGCCCTTTCATTTCCTATTCCTGGACATACTCATATGGGGGCATGGCTTTTGATGTTTGCTGATCTATTGCCACCTTCCTCCTAGTTGTGCTTCAGTTGGACATCTCCCTTCCCTTTACTAGGCTCATCTACAGGGTTCAGCTGTCTTTGCTTTGCCTGTTATAAGACAGCTTTGTCTTCATCATTTTACCTGATTGATACTGTAAAGTTTCCTCCCTTGTTTTCTCCACCTTTTTATGGCCCTTCCCTATTTATGGATACACTCATCCTGTTCTTATGCCCAATCAGTGTCATCCTGTATGTTTTTACCTGTATCTTGATAACTTTTGCACTGATTCCTCCACCATGTTAATGTTGGATAGAAGCTAGCAGTTTCCTTATTTGAAAATGTATTTCCAAAACATACTCACTTCTTCACACACACTTCCCAACATTCCTTCCCATTTTTGGTGTGACTTAGAACTCCTTGCCTTGTCATAGAATGAAGATCACAAGTGCAAAATCATAGGAGGAGCTAGTGTGTATGGGAGCTGTATCAATCCCCATTGACAGAGGGCTTTTGCTATATAATATTATGCAGTAGCATAATTCACAAGAAATATCATGAGTTTAGGTGGGAATTGGCTGAAGGATATTGGCATGCATATCTCTAGGGCAGATGTTTGAGGAAAATAGCTTTCTTTGTGAAGAAGTATCTATCCGAATTACATTTTTAGGTAAGGAATATGTTAACTTTAAAAACTGTATGTAACTGCTGGAGAAAAGAATATTCTACCCTTAAAATCAGAAAAAAAAACTTTTCTATTTACAGTTGGCTTAAAGATGATTTTAAAAGAAATTTGTGGGTAAAGTAGTTACATACTTGTTAAAGTTTCTTTCTTAGTTAAAATCCATGAGATAATAGATGAGAAAAATATGTACCCAAGTAATTTAGCTACAATAGATTGTGGTGTTAGAAACATTTTAAAAACAGTTGAAATGTATTTCTTAACATGAACTTTATATTTTCAGTTTATTAAATGGAAAATATAAAATACGAAATTACAAATTAAATTATTTTGATATGCAAATTGTATAACACTAGCAAAATTTAAATACAAGCCAATACAAGTTTTCTTGTATGGTTGATATCTTCATTAAAACAGTTATCAAAGTGGTTATTTACTTATAAATCCAAAACATGTACTTAAGGCTGACCTTCTAATTTAGCAGTAAATTTAATATTATTGTTTAATATTAAAATATTCAAATTTATATTCTTACAAATGCTTTTCAAGCCAGATTTTTTTCACTGTGACAAAAACAAATTACTGAACCTGATGTTAATGTTGACCCAATAATAGCTTCTTCAACTTCATCATAAATGTGTCCAATTAATAAAAAAATGAAATTATTTAGTAGCAGAATAATTATTTTAGAATAAAATTGGTTGAATGAGATAATAGGTTTAGTTAGTTCATACAGTACCATATTGTGACTTTACTATATCGATACTATCATACATCTCATTTATAGTAGTACCCAGTTTCTTTGCAGTTTGCCAGTGGTGGGGTCTGTATCTAAACGTTTGAATTTATCTTTCATTGGACTAAGATGTTATTCTTTTTTTTTTCATAATAATCTTCTTTCATCCATATGACTAACCTATTTCTTTATTAGGTTTTTAGAGGACAACATCCTCTAATGAACACAAATGTTTTAAAGCTTTCCATTTTCCTTAAGTTACATCTAACATTCTTTTAATTAAAAAAAACAAAAAAAGTCTCCACTAAATATTATTATTATTACATCAGTTACTTCTGGTGTAACTTTTGAATATGATGTCCATACAATACTGCTAAATATCATTGTTTCACTCCTTTCGTGAAACTTTCAATACATTTAATGTTTTGACATCAAACATACTCTATGTATTTCTGTAAGCATTTTACACTAACATTTTCTATCTTACAGTATTCAGGTTATTTGGTAAACAAAAATTGGTGTTGAAATTATTGCATCTTATGTGAAAGCTCCAACACCAGTTATTTGCATGTGTGTATACATATATATGTAACACAAATTTTGTTCCTGGATAGTATGTATTATTTCTTAGTTGCTTATGTTTTAAAAGTACAGAAAATGGCCATTATTCCCTTCAAACTTTGCTTTTGTGACCTGGATAATGAAATTTAGAAATTAACCTATTTTCTATGTAAAAACAGGCAAATTTGTACATTTTCATTTACATAAGGTCTGAATAAAACAACATATGAATCAAGATTTACAGGTATTTATACTAAAGTTATACAAAAACAAACAAAAATGTTTAGAAGTGAGTAGTTTTTCAAGGTTTGCAACTGTAGTGTAAATCACTTTCATGTATCAACCCCCAAATATAGTCTCCCATCATGTTTTCCTTATATACTCCTTGGTAGTGGCATTCAAAGTCCAGTATATCTTGGTGGAAGCGCTTGCCTTGCTCCTCTGAGCATCAAGGATATGGACTTTCAGGGACATCCTGCAGCCCATTTTGCTGTAGATCTTCACCAGAGCCTCAGCCAGTTCCACATAATTTTTGTCCTTGTGATTGCCCAAGAAGCCCTGAACCACTGTGACAAAGCTGCCCCAAGCTGTTTTTCCCTTCCTATTGAGCTTCTTGGGAAATTATGTGCACTCTCCCAGGATCTTCTTTATTTGTGGTCCAATGAAGACACCAGTTTTGACCTTTGCCTCAGACAGCTTAGGGAAGAAGTCTTGAAGGTACATGAAGGCTGCAGACTCCTTATCAAGAGCTGTGACAAATTGTTTCATAAGACCCAATTTTATGTGCAATGGTGGGAACAACACCTTCTGGAGGTCCACTTGTGGCTCACACTTGACATTGTGCCTCCCCACAGAGAACTCAGTCTTTTATGGCCAGTGTTTCCTGTTGTAGTGCGCTGCAGTGTCCCTGCTATTCCAAAGGCAAAGATAACAGGAAAACTTGGTAAAGCCTCCTTGGAGATCCATCAGGAATACCACCATTTTGAAATCTCTGATAACCTCCCAGTCATACTCATCATACTTCAAGGCTTCTAGTAAGGTCTTGATGCTGTTGTATTGAGGTGCACCAAAAGATATTTAAATTTTAAAATGTCTAAAATTTGTATAATATAAAATTTTACTATTCAAACAAGCAAAAACTTTCCATCTTACGTTCTAGAGTTTTTTTGAAGTGCTCGCAGGTAAAAATGAGGTGCCCAGGATTTGTCTTGATCCCTGACAGGCATGCCAAAATATGCCTTGTAGGCTTAACACATTTTAACAAATACTGTCACAGAGTACTTTTTCACTTTTGTCTTGATAAATTGGCCACATACATAGCAGAATGCCCCTGGAGAATGCTTGCAGCTTCTTGATGCCACCTCTGATAAACTCAGATAGGTCTATGTGTTCACTTTCTGCAGCTAGAACTAAAGTGAAGTGGTGAGTGGTGAGACCCTGTATATATTACTCTGGAAAGTTCTATAAAATTCTCATAATAATCTTCTATCTGCAACATTCTAGAAATTTCTTGAAAATTCTCTATCAGTTACTCGGCACCGAATCTTCCTGGAATGTTCTGGAAAATGGGTAAATTTGAAAATTTCATTACCCAGGTCACAAAAGCAAAGTTTAAAGAGAAAAATAGGTGTTTTTCATTTACTTTAGGCATAAGCAATTGGGAAATAACATTTTCTGCCCAGGAACAAGAAAAAGTAAAAATTTTATTGCATAGTGTAATTATTATGCAGCAGTAGCTTTTATAAGAATCTAGAAGAAATTCACACTGATACTTTATCAGAAATCACAGTAACTTCTGAATAACTTTATTATTATTTCAAAACAGCTTTTAAATTTCATTCATTCTCAATTAGTGAAGTTAAAAGTAACTGAAAAGGACCACAAGAGTTCCCTAAGTTACATCATATTCGTTAAACAATGTTTAATGATTTAATAAGTATCTATGCCTAAGACTTGGATTAACTTTTTCATTCACATGGATTTGTAAAAGACCAGAAATATAATTCATTTTCTCTGAAAAAAAATTTAATTACTTGTGTCCTTGATACTTTATATATGTACTGTGATCAGTATGGTAACATGGTGTGTATATATAAAACCTTCAAAGAAGATTATGCTATGATAAAAAAACATGCCAGTTTAATTTTTCTAATAATAACATATAACATTGGCATTTATTTTTAATAAAAACTGCATTAAAAAATGTACTATGTTTAATATAAACAAATTTAACATGGCTATACTGCATAAAATAAAACTAGTTTTGTAATTTTTTTGAAAATCTGTATTGAAAGTTAAATTTACTACAAACCATGATATAACACCTGTAACAGCATCAATCAGACCATCAATATTCTTAAGTCATAGAACTTCTTTATAACGTCTACGAGAATTATCTTAAGTTAAAAACACTGACCAAATTTTGGAAGAGTTCCATTTTTTACGTTAACTAACACAATGTTGGCTTTTGTACTTTAGCAACATAGTCTACAAATAGTTAATCGGAAGTGTGAACATATTCTTATCCCAATTACTTGTTGGTTATGATATTCAAGTATCTTGTGTATCATATAGAAGTAAATACAGTGGAGCGCCATTAAGCCGCGGACCAGTAAACCGCGAAATCGCTTAAGCCGCTGTAGCAAGTCTTGTGAGCGAGGATTATCGCGGCTCACCGCTAATTTAAGAACGTGTAAAAACGCGGCTTACGAATTTAATCCTGGCTTTATAACTTCAAGGGGATATTTAAAAAGGATTTGCTTTAATTTGGGAAATAAATAAAATATATTACAATAGAAATCGACCGTTAATCTACCTTATCCGCTCTCTATGTCAGCTTTATGGAGGCCACCATTGTTACCGAATCACACCTCTCCATACATTAAAGTTAATCCGCGGTAAATCCGTGAAAAAAGTGATCAATAATTAAAGTATTATTTTTAATTCGATAATCAGATATAAGGTTCACGCAATGGCCCGGATGAGGCTCCTCGGCGGAGCTGTTGGCGACTTTGGCTTTTCAGTCACAAAGGTTTAAGCCGCGGACCACTTAAGCCGCAGTTAAGCAGGTTGACTCCCCCAAATATCGCGGCTTAACGGCGCTCCACTGTATATTTCACAGGCAACTTTAGGACAATTCCTAAACCTAAGTGTCATATTTCTACTCAAGTTACTTACTTGCATTAATATGAAGGAAGTGAGCCTTAAAAGAAATTAAGAGAAAAATAAGTCTTTATAATTCTGAAAATGAAATTTCTAACAATTCTTGGGATTTTGAGAAATGTTTTTAAAAAAGATATATATTTATGGCTTTATTTTTCAGAAAGAACTTGCACCTACCAGTGAGAGTTTTAACATACACAAGATCGAGAAAATGTCAATGCCACTACGTAATCACCTATTAAAAGGCACTAATGATACAGCATAGAGTTTGAGTATAAATGAACAACAAGCATTCCCTCCAAATTTTCACAAATTAAATAAAAGAAAGTGTGCTAAATGTAGTTTCATTGCATTAATCTTTTATACAATTTTATGAATGACTATATCATGGCACTAAAAGTTATTTTGTAGTAGTATATCACCAAAGTCACTTACTTTATTAATTTCAAGAGTTAAAGTAAATGAACAAAATTAATGACACAAACCATGTGAACACTAAATGATGCAATAGCACAAAACATAAGTTCTAAAGTATTTCTGAGAAAAAGAGAGAGTAAAATACGTGTCTGTATGGCAGTTTGTAATATAAAGCCTTTTTTAAAAAATATGTGTCATTTTAATTTCATATACCATTATATATGTATATTGCTTTTACATACATATATGATGTTGTGTTTACCTCTATAACCATTTTACTTTTTAAGGTTTACGAGTGGAACAATACAAACACTGATTTTTTCATCATGTATCTTCCACTTTTTTTTGTCCCTATTAAATAGATTTGTAAAATGAGATCCTATATTTTTTAACAATATTGAAAATTAGACAACAAAAACATAATATTGAAGACAATCCACAGTTATGTCCTTTATAACCAAGAAATAAAACAGCTTTACTCATATCAGAATTAATTTAATTATCTGTTTGTTTTTAAGCACAACGCTACACTGTCCTTTGCCCATGGAAGGTTTCAAAATCTGAATTTTAGCATTATAAGCCATGAAACTTACTGCTGAGTTACTGAAGAGAGGAGATCAGTTTCTAATGCCCTCTTTTTAAGAGTTAATGTAATATTGGCTGACTGGATATAAATGAGATTTTATGATTTGACAGACAAAGAATGGGAGTTGGTGTTATCTTTTCACACAGGAAACTTGAACACCCTAATCTTTAAAAGTGTACCCTTTTGTGTACTCTTTTTGTCACAAGTCAGTATAAGTTTCTAGCTTTATAACTTCCATTATATTTTAAAACCACTCTCATAAATATCTGAATATTTAACCATTGGGAAAATTATATACAATAAATATCTAAAAATCTACATATTTGGTTATGTATAACCTGTGTAGGAAATTAAACCAATATTGGACTTTTATTAATGTTCTATTAAAGGATACATAAAATATGCTGGTCTATTGGAAAGGTTTCTAAATGTTTAATAATACAGCTGGACTATAATTATAAAAGTCAGAAGAATAAAATTGGTCTAAGGCTTTTTTAATATGCTCACATGTGAAAAATGGGGGTATCATGACTTGTCATGTCTATTTTCATGTCATTCTGTGTTTTTAATGAGTAACATACACATACAAAACAGGAATACGAAACTTGTTAGATGGAATTCTTTTATATATTTTTTTGCATAACATCAATGATCACTTGCAAAATAAGTATCATAAGGGTTATGCTTAATTAACCTATTCAAAAGTGAACCACAAGGAGATTTGGCAAAATCTGTGATATTCCTCATAACATTTACTATAATATATTAAAAGTGAAGTAATGTTACAAGCATTTTTGAGAATTTAAGCAGCAGCAATCAGAAGCTTCAAATTAAATCCTGCAAATAGTATGGTACAACTGTAAGGATGCATGCAATGGTAAACTCTCTTAATTTTAATATAAATGTTAAGCATAACACCTCTCTCTCCTGATAATAATAATACACTTTAATTTAATTATCCAACAAAATGGCTGTAGTGCTAGGTTTGACAACAGGTGGTATTTAGATGATTTTGTTTGGGAATTTTCATATTACTTTCACTTGCAACTTTTCATCTTAACGTTGTCACAATCTTATGAATCGGTAGTTCTTTCTCAATGTTCTGAAAAACAAAAGTCAGAAAGATATAGTATTAGAAAACCAATTAAATTACACTTAGATTTAAGAAAAAAAATTAACTGGGAAAAACTAATCAAACAGCTAAGACAAAATTAAATTGTAAAAAAAAAGAGCAAATTGATGTTAAAATAATTGTCAGGTAACTTAGCAAAGTTGTAATGTATTTATAGGTTAGTTATAAACAACTTTAAAATAATATGTTTTAAGATAAGTACACTTGATGTTTTCTGAGCTAACATTAAAACACTGTTGTTATTACTGTATCCACACATGAAAGTTGAAATACACAGAATAATCTAAAAATTAAGAAATAATTCCACAGTGATGAATTAATCTATCAAAGTAAAAATAATGACATACTTAAAATATTTATTCTTTTCAATCTAAAATGTCATAAAACTAGTTTCAACTTATTTAAAAGGTGATTTGCTGTTATAGTTAAACAGTGTTTTTAAATGTATGCACCTTGCATAATTTTACTCTTTTGTCTTTAAATAAAATTTTATTAGTTCAGTGACATGTAAAACAAATATAATTTTCAAACCTGAAGATCAAGATAAAGTAAGTTAACACAATTCTACTATTAACATTTAGAAAAACTATTTCCTTATATGTTTAAAAACTGTTCAATTTTCCATCTTGAAAATGTTAAAAAATTGTCTATGCTATCGGAGAAAAAACAACTAAAAGATTTAAATGTGCACAATATTTCACTTGTGTTCGTCCTCACAGTTCCATGAGAAATGTTAGTCACAATAAATATTATAATATTTTTTCACATTAATGGTGTATTAATGAAATACAATACTGAACAATGAAAATACATGATGGGAAAACAAGTTATAAATTATGCATATATTTCATATAAGTTTTCATAGTTTACCACTACCTATTTGCTAGTAAGTTTATTGAATGCCACAAGCTGTTTGCATAGATGTCACAATACTTTTTTTTATTACAGTGATTTTCTTGGCCTCTTAGATCATTTCTTTTACTAATTTCTACTTGTCTCTCCACATGATTGGATCACTACTTTCAGGCAACAAACAATCTGCTAGTTCAGTAAGCAAGTTCTGTAAAAAGTAATACTTATACTAACACTACCATAGTATGATATATTATCACCATCAGTCATCACATGTTTTCAACACCTCAGTTACCAGCAGAACATCATTATGTAGTCATGTAAGAATCATAAGACCTTAGTTAAGGCATTGTAATGTTCAGTTCATCCATCATGTATCTCATAACAGCTGGAATGGGTATCAACACTTTTATTGATGAGTGGTGAACAACGTTTCTACCTTCCTAGGAAGGTTGTTCTCCATGTATCAATACCCCTACCAGCTTCTGTGAGATACATTTTTATTTCATGTGGGTTTTTCATCATCAAGAATTCATCCATCAGTCAATCAAGCATATTTATTTGTTCAATTACCACAATGGTATTGTAAATTAATAACATGCAAACATTTTCCACAATTCAGTTAATATCACAATACAGTGTTTTGTCACAACCAGTTCAACAAGCTTAACTCCACTCAACTTCACAAAACAATGGATTTTATACACCAGTCAAACAAGAGGATCTTTCAGAATATTTCAATTAATATTGCTGTAAATTACTGCTACCAATAAAACAAGCATCTTTACCCCCACATAATGTACCACAACATTGTACTTTATTATCACTAGTAAACCAAGAATTTCTAGTACCTTGGTTAACAATATGATATTGTACTTTACATCATTACTCAACCAAACGTCTTTCTATTCTCATTTAACACCACAATATTGTACTTTTATACCACTAGTCAACCAAACATCTGCAGCAGCTTACTTAACTAATACACCTTCCTATCTCATTACATCACAGTACTCTACATAATGGTCAATAAACTAATAAAACAATGTTTATTTAAGATAAGAAGATATTACTATCTATGGCCAAGCTTAATGTGTCTCACAGTACAGCACTAAATGATTATTCCAGTTTGGAGCCATGTCAACATAGAACAATTTCACTTAAGTCACTTGTAAGGAATATCACCTTACAAGAGCTTTATTTGAATATAAGTTATTAATTAAAAAGAAAATTAGAGATGTTAAATTGAGCATTTTTTATAACTTTTTGGTCAATGAATTATTAATATTATGCCTCTACCAACAAACCTCTAACAATCGCTCTCGATAGTCCTCATCAGGCTCACTTTTTATCTGTTGTGGTACAGGCAAATGACCCCATCGAAGCATTAATTGCAGATCATTCACATCCATCACAGTCAATGGCTCGAGGTTGTTGTTGTTAATTTGTTCAACCAGATATTCCACATAGTGAACCCTAGTGAAGGGGACAGAAAATGAGCATGCGTGAACCTCTAAAAATACAGAACATTCACCTTGATAAGTTTTTCTCGGTATTGTTCCTCTGAATCCTGCCGTGATTTAACTGGAAGACAAAGAGTGGCTCTTTTCAGAACTAGTTCCAGCTCATCAATGTTGAAGATGGTCAGGGGATCAATGTTGTGTTTCTTCACTAATTCACCTAGGTACTCCACATAATGTAGTCTGTAAATTAATAAAGGGACTTTCATCCAGAGAGTGGGCTTTTTTTTTGTTACATACATAAATGAAGGGATAAAAATACAACTCTTTGAAACTGTTACTTTATTAACTTTAAAACTTCCCTTCATGATTTTAGGAGAATTTTATTATATCCATATCGCTAATCTTAGACAGAGATTGCTTCAGTTTCCCTAAAAACAAATAGAAGGATCAACTCTCACACTTAAAAAAGTGTAAAATAATGTTCTTTTTAGAGAACTCAGTCAAAATTATTGTAATCAAATGTCAATGGAAACAACTTTTCAAGTTTTTTAGGAATTTCAAGCTGTCAACAAAAGGCAAAATAAAGTGTTTAAGATATGAATCTACTTTTACTTTAAAATGCACTAAAACAATATTTCAATCTTCATGATGTTTCTTATTATATCTTATCTTGAAACAAGAAAATTTAACAGTTTGTCATATAGGATAGTTAACCAATGAGTTACTCTCCCTCTCAAATAATGCGAAAGAAATTTTCCATACATGGTACCATATTCATCTGACTTTGTAGTGTACTCATCAGCAAACTGTGAAACAGCATTATGACATGTGGATATTGTGACCACTTGAGGGTCAAATGAAATAGCTTTAGTGATAAAAGCAATAGATGGAATCATAAGGCTTAAACATGATGGATTACAACACTTTTCCAATTACACGTCATCTTGTAGTGTGTTTTTAATGCTATAGCCTATTATTTGAAATTATACATAGGAACTGGATAGGTATATTTTTGTACCAGTTATCAGATTTATCACAATCAACACTGATTCCATTTGTAACATATAAGAATTGCAAGGACTTCTGCCCCAAATGCTATCAATAATTAAATATTAATAATGTTTCTCTTTATAGAATCTACATGCAGCCAGTGACTTTTAGAGTGAAGATATCACTGACCTTCGATAAGTATGTGTTTTTTTTTCTTACAGCAAAGCCATATTGGGTTATCTGCTATATCCATTGAGGAGAAGTGAGCCCCTCATTTTAGCATTATACATCTGTAGACTTACCACTGTCTCAGTGGGGGACTTTGTTAAGTAACAAGAAGTAATCTGTAAAACATGATTGTTTCTCGTGTTATATTTGTGACAGTTATTGAATCTCAAAATATTAAAACTTTATTGCATCATATTTTAGTTCAAAACAAATCTATAGCATAAAAACATCAGAAAAGAATACAGCAATAAGTAATAAACATCTTGGGGAAAAAAACTATATTCAGGAGCGTTTATAAAAATTAACAGCTTTAACACTGCATAAATACATTAATAAAGTCTGTATGTAGAAATATAATATATGAGCACTGAGAAAAATCTGTGCTTAAAAAATGTACTAAAGTATTCTAAATACATTGGCTGAATAATTTTCAAAACACTGGACAACTTCAACATGTTTATGTTGTACTCAATAATTATACATTTTAATACAGTTAAGTAACCATGACCAAAGAGAAAAAGAATACCACTACATTGTAGAAAGCTGCATTATCTATACACAGGTGTAGTACACTGTATTGTACTATACTACACTATCCTACATTGTAATACAGTTTATTCTGGCCCAGTATGTAAATAAACACTTGTTAAATACTGTAAACCTAATTTAGAAATCTGCAATATCTTTATGAAACCATAGTGCTCTTTTTTTTCATTTTCATGTTTTGTATATATATTTGTTTCCAGAATATTTTGTGTACATTTTTAACAATGAAAAACAGGAGCAAATAGTAAACATGTAACCAATTTCAAGGTGAAAATGTCTTCAACTAGTAATATAATTTATGTAACTTGATATTGTTAAAAACAAAAACCCACAACTGTGAAATCTCTAAATATCTGATGCACTTAACACTATTCCTGAATGTTTTATTCCTACCTAAACTCCCTGCTCTAAGATATATAGTGTTGTAAACAAGTCAAGCTTTTGTACACAAATGCAAAATTTATTTTAACCATTAATCTGCATGTTTTGTCAGTTCTGTCACCAAAGTGAGTTTAGTAACACATCAATTATATTTAATTTGTTAATTAATTGAGTCAATCAAAAGTAAATTTCCCAGTGCTACCTGAGTGACTTTCAACTGCCAGAGATCTCGGATCTTTCAGAATATCTTAGGCAAAGGCAGAACAAAGATAATTTTTATTTTGCTAGACCTCTACTAAAATTCACATTTTTCCATACTGAAAATATATTTCATCACACTTTAGCTTTATCCTGATGAAAAGTTTTCTTCTTTGCCTGTATGTATAAGCATTGGTATCAATTCTACCTCACTTGCTTCAGTCTTTACACCCAACTAAATTGTCCCTAGTAGTTTTAATCCTGTAACTATCTCTACCTACATCAGTGTGCCCTCTATACCTGATCTGCATATAAGCTTTCCGTAATTCTTTCTTATTCACATTTTTGAAGACTGGTAAGATTATTGGAGCCAAATACTGTCTATTGTGGGGAGAAAGGGCAGAACAGTATGATATGAGGTGAGTATTATTGGAAATACATTTTCAGTGTAGGAAAACATAAACTTTCAAAACACACTTACCTCCACTCCCACTTTAACTAGAATCCAACATTGACAAGGTGGAGGGGATATTCAGGGCAAAATGAACACAGAAAACATCTACATAAAAAAATAGGTGTGCAAAACTGAAATATGATAAAGCACACTAGTGTGAGTGTGCACTACTTCTGGAACAGTTATGCTCTTTGCGCAAATAAAGTAAAATCTAAAATGGATGATAAAGACTAATGAGCTACATTATTCATTGTTCATTATCATGAGTTTTATCCAGTCTCCAACCACACAGACAAGTGGAATTGGATGTTGCATGTCAAGCCACTGGAATTACAAAGAAAATGAAAGTAACACCTCAGTGGACAAATCCTCACTCCAACCCAAAGAAGCACAAAATGCAACAAACTGAAATGGTTGTTATGAACTTAGGCGCCTAACATGAAAGTTATAAAATGTTGCAATGTTGAAATTATGAAGGGAAGGAACATCATACGAGACAAGTCTTATATCCAACCAGAAAAAGAACAAAATGCAACAAACCAAATTTGGAATTACAGAGCTAATTCATGCCTCACTCAACCTGAAGAAACAGAGATCATCCCAGCCTGGGATTATGAACCAAAATCCTAATTCCTCAATCTGGGAGGCAAGGCAACATTTTCTGTTCCCAGAATTATGAGGAGAATGTTGAATTAATGGCTCACAGATGTCATATTCTGTGTGTGGAATTACAAGAAGTCGAGGACCTTCTTCCATGATCGTGGAAAGTGATATGATGACTAGAAGAAAAAAAGAGAGCCACACTCAAATAACTGGATAGAAAAGTGTCATTTCTGAACCAGAATTACAAGAAGACTCCCACATAGGCTGGTCTAGCTCCCCACCAGACAGCTGGGAAAACCATCCAAGTATAAGTGTATTCAGCTTTTCCCTCTTCTCTTTAAGTGGAATAAAGAGTGCAAGCATCACTCAGGAAGAACAGACTTCTGTATACCATTCATGCAAAAGAAAACTATTCCTTAACATTTTTGTTATATAAGTTGTTTGTTTAAAATTGCAATCTTTTTATTTTGATAAATCAGAACAAGATATTAATTAAAAACAAATAAACTACAAACAGAAATCTGATTACAGTAAAAATTATTTTTGAAAGGAATTTAACACCATAGTATTATAAAATTTATTTATAAATTGTCACATTCTGCTTCTGGATGTGACAATTTAATATTAAAAGTTGAAGTGGATGCTAAATTAATTTATATCCTTTCTTGAATGGTCAATCTATGATCTAAGAGAAATAATAACATGACACTTACCTACACAAACCTGCATGCCCTTCAAGTACTTCTTTACCACAGATATCATCTACCAAACCAGAAGGCATCTCTTTTTGTTCCATCACTTGACAATACTCCTTGATCTCTGTTCCTTCTGGGGGTTCTTTATTATAAGGTATATTGTAGGCCTAAAAGCAGAAATTTAAAATTATATCATTAGACTAGTTTTTCTTTTTAAAAATGTTAGTGATATGTTAATATGTATATAAAAGTTTCTCAAAAAAAAGCTTCAGATTATGTTCTAGATAAACATCTTGTTATTGGTAATACTGAAAACTTCAACAAAATATTTATATGCATATGTGTAGCAGCTGTTTTGAGATCCAGTAACAGTAAGACTATTACATTCTAAAGATAAACCTAATAACTGCATATTTGAAGGCCTGTTATATAAAAGAATAGACATGATGATTTGTTGCAACTGGAAATAAAGAGACAATTTTCCTGCAAAGATGAATAGACAAATATTTTGTTGAATGAAGTCAAGAAAGTGAAAAATGGCTGACCATCAAGTAGAATACCTCTATATTGTTTAAAGGAGTCAATGGTACTTTAATAATATTTCAGTAAAGTACTGTAAACAGTGGAGTAGTAGTTGGGAACCACAATTCCAAAACACTGACTAAATCTGTGGTTTGTGTGTGTGTGTGTGTGTGTGTGTGTGTGTGTATATATATATATATATATTATGCACTATACTTCTAACAAGATTATAGTCAGTATACAAATAGACCAAATATACTTTTAATACCTCACAAGATGGAGTAAACTAACATTTTGTGCTGGTAGCTTTGTGTGTGGCACTGTCTCAACCAATATCTTAAGGCTTTTTATTAGCAACATCATGCTTCTTTGGAACGAGAAAATCTTTATGTGAAGATAAAATGGACAATTTTGAAGATTACAAACATGCAGCCCTAATTTCTCACAGAAATTTGACAGCCCAAGCTTCTCTAAAAATTGTATATATTTTTCCAATCTTGCTGCAACACCTCAAATGAAAAATGCATACTTATCAAATAGAAGTTTCACTTTCCCAGTGGAAAACTCTGGCAGGGAAGCCTTATATAATTATATTTAGGTTTAATTGTGATCTAAACTATATTCCAACATAAATATAACATTATATCAGTAGATGGAGAACCAAAATAAAAGTTACATCAATAAAAGCCCATTGCACACAATTTTGATTTAATTATCAGTCTTTAATATGCACATTAACTTCTGGTAGCCAAATTAATTTCTTTTTTTTCAATCTGTCAGGGTAATGATTTTCACACCATTTTAATTACAAAAGTTTCAAGTTATTTTTATTATACTGTTTACAGTCTGGGTTGATCACTTGTTTTACTTATACTCTGTAAATAAAAATAATGTTATTTGACACAGAATTCACAAATCTCCCAGTATGCTCAAATCATCACATATAATGTTTCATTAAGTATTCAAAATAATTGTAAAAAAAATTAACTTAACAGTATTATATATATATATATATATCTGCCATTGTTACATAAGAGTTGGTTATACTTTTCATCGCTTAATATAAAGCTTTGCATAAGATGTGAATGCATATAAAAACATTTAATATACTCCAGATATATTTAGGGATGTACTGTTATATGTCATACATACACACTACACACATTAAAATCAACTGCAACTGTATCTAAAATGTTTTTAATTTTGCACAAGGGAAATTATTTCACTAATCAGAAAGGAAAAGCAGACACCAGTGAGATTTACACATAGAACAATGAGTACATGCTATGTTGCTTACTTAACCATAACAGAGCTAACAGGAGTATGGACTTTAATAAGAACTGTACTATCAACTTACATCCAGTAATTCCTGCAAATCAGCAGGATCCTTATCTCGAAGATAAAACAAACAATTTCGTGGATGATGTGCATGCAGTCCCAATTTCTCACAGAAATTTGACAGTCCACACTTCTGGAAAATATATATAAATTACATTTATATGCACCTACATTCACAGACACAAATATTAGTACTTGCTTTATGAAATAACTACAAAAACAAATTATTTATAATAAAAAAAACATTGAAATAGAGTATTTATAGGCACATTTCATTATGGGAAAAAAAAATATTATATTGATGACTGGATTGTCAAAAAACATTATCTGAAATGCCCCTGAACAATTTTATAAGTTTTCTGTAATTGAATTATTAAGTGTTATGCTTGCAAATATTGGGAATAGAACAAGTTTTTTAACATATTAAATAAGTCCATAAGTTTGATTTTGTGCCTTTAAATAATTTGTTCAAAACAATAAAAAGTATTAGTTTTGTTTTAAAAAAATGTATACAAAAATATTAATCAGCATACTATGAAATGGTTCTTCATAATTATCAATTCAAGTATAGAATCCAAATCTCACAACTAAAACATAATGTAGAAAACATTAATTTTATGATTAAAATACATCTTATTTTAAATTTGTTAACAATCTTCTGTGAAAGCACAGTACATTATTGAAACAGATATGCAGATAGAAGTTCAAAACCAGCATACTACATTGTGTGCATGTGTGTACATGTATCTATATCTTTCTGTATATTATGCAATGTACTATATTTATAACAACTACAGAAGTATATCAAATCAATTTTGATGCATCTTGTCTCTATAACTTTCTCTTTGACAGTGTCTCAAATAACATCCAATGCATTATACCTCTTTGTAGCAAGAACATATTTGCACTAAAATTATACTTACCTAATCATACAGTTCATTAAACCATTCAGTTAAGAGATTTTTTATTTCAGAAATAAATTTTTATTTTTTTTAAATATACTTTATGATACTACTTTCTGAATAATGTGTGTTAAACATATCTGTTAAGTATTATGTCTAACACAGTTTCATGCATTAAAAGAAAGAGAGAGAGGAAAAATTATTAACTAGATGTGGAAATGGCTGAAAGTAAATAAATAAAATATTATCTTGTATGTGTTAAATTACCTTTCCCATCTTAAAGGCACCACCACACCCACTACAAAAGTCATACTGACACTGTATGCATCGAAAATGCATACACCCTCCTTTGGCCAATGAATATTGGAAATGGCAACTAGGACACACTGAAACAAAAAAAATTGGCCCTATTAATATGGGATGCTAAAAAAAAGTAAAATCAAGAACAGTATTTCTTCCATTAGAGAGTATCTTTTTAATAATTTCATCAGGATCTCTATTTCTCAGACTCTAATGTCTGAGAGTTAGTTCCACCATTATAAAATTGTTGGAGTTGAAAGGTCCTAAAGTTAAGCTAATTGTATAGTTTAGATAAATGTTATATACCACAACAGTTTTTCAGTAAGGCTTATGCTTGCTTGACACTGTTATGAAATTATGTTCTCCTGGACTGAGGTAGTAGTCATTTTAAATGTAGTACAGAGATTTGTACAAATTAGTATGAGTTATGATTTATATCCCTTAAATATGTATAATGAGAATGACTGTTAATGCAAGTAGTCTATGACTGTAGGATACTACACAGGGATTTTCATTCTGAATCAATTCCTTTCTTTACCTTAGGAATACAGTTCCACATCTATCTGATTGATATGTTACATCACAACATATTTCAATTTCAAATCATGCTCAGAACACAAATTAATATATGCTATGAAATTTATGTTGACATAACTTGTTTGTTTTTTCAATCTTACATATTCAATTCTATATACTAATATCAGGAAAAGTATGAAAACAGAAAAAAACTAATAAAAATTTTTAACTTCTTAATATATTTTAAATAGAATTTCATAAAAGTAAGAAGTCCATAGGAAAAACTATTTTCCATAATTTTTGTTTGATGCTATAAGCACATTAGAAATTAGAAATGTAACTTAGGTGTTTAATAACAAATGCTCTAATATCTACATGATGATTTCTGTATTTTTACTATTACTTTCTTCCTAATATCATGTTGGTATATATGTATGTAATGAATAGCTGTCAACTTTTTTTGAATTTGACAATTTTGTACTACAATCTGTTACATCACTGTGAGGTGTGAGAATATCATGTCATCTATCTGCAGTAGTGATAGATATATTTTATAAAATGTATAGGTTGTGTAGTTTCTATGTTGTTATGACAACATATTGTTAAGAAAGTCATGATTCTACTTGCTTCATTTCTTTGTTCTCTACAGTAGGTGACATCTTTCCTCTTAAAGAGTTTACAATAATATACACATCCAGATTAAAAGGATTGGTTCTATAATATCTTTTACTAGGGAACTATGACATAGACTTAATGTAACAGTCAACCAACAAAGCTCATGAGGTGGTAATGTTGACTGGAGATAAAAAGTATGAGTTTAGTTCTTGAATTCAGGCATGTTTTCTTTACCCACTTCTATTAGGAGTTTTTAGAGTAAAGACTTACTTTTGAGATAATTGTGATTAGTTCAATGGAAATCTGTCCTGTGAGAGAAAGCAGTAGGACAAAGCACAGCCTCATATAAATGACTACTTTTTTCATTAGTGCATGTACATACATTATGTTTTCTTTTTTATATAATAAATATTGTTTCTACTTTTACAGTCTTTATCCAGTAACATTATTTTTCCTACACTAGCAAGTCTCAATCAAGGTTTCTGGTCAGAATGACTTTCCTTATTTCCTTAACAAATAATTGGTTATTTGCAAATCTATTTACCTGACACTTGTCAGGAAGTCAGCAGTAATTACCTGAAATTACCAAAAACAGATGGGATGGAAATATTTTGGTGCTATATCATCAGAATTTATTACAGATTTCTGAAATGATAACAGTATTTGATCATGAGTTTGAGCTTAAAGGAATATTTATTTAGACATTTTCTGGACATAAAAGTACTCATAAAACTCATACATGAAAGAGAGAGATTACAAGCAGAGAGGGAGAAATGTTAACTTTAAAACAAGTCCTCTCTTGGACATAGGACTTTTACTGATGCTGCAAAGGCCCATGAAAGTGGCAAGCTAGTAAATGCTAATTCAGGGAGACCTAGTATGATAAGGTCACCTCAGCATACAGTACCCCTGAGAATAAATTTTGGCATCTGTCCAATACCAGCAGTAAATAATGGGGCAGAGGCTGAATGTGTTAATAGTGGATAATTCCCACCCATCAGAGTTGTCTTCCCAGTAGGTGAGGCAATAGGCACCCATGGTGAAGACCATGGTCAATGAGGTGAAGTACTTTTCCAAGTAGAAAGGTTCCCTATTACACCAACAGCACTTTGTGACACTTGAAGTCATGTAGGGATGTATGAAAAGGTACTATAAGTACCTCATCATCTTGTAGCCCTTGATAAAGATTCTGTGAGTGAAACCAAGCAGATCACACCTAATGTTCAAAGAAACAACAAGAGAGTATCTGGATTGATTGCTAAAACATTTCAAACAGGTCATTGTGCAGAATATTTGAACTTCGAAGCAAGTCGTTAAAAGCTTGGATAAGAAGAAGCGAGACAACTAGAAATTTACTGTATGAGACACATAACTGCTTCAACCCAAGGATTGAGGTGTTCACTTGGCTAAATTCAAGGCTTGATAACAAATCACCACCAAAAGACAGGCTGCCTATACTGATATTATGCACGTATTGCACAGGAAGAAAATACCCAATAATGGCTCATGCTGATCAGCAGGAAACCCTAATTGATAAATTTATTGACAATATTTCCAATGAGCTTATGTAACAGCACGTGGAAGTGAGGGACATCATCACTCTTTTACTTTTATGGTGTCCGTCATGACACGTTTTGAAGCAATTATTTCAAACTATCTGCCACAAAGGAAGAAGCCTACTGTGGCAGTTATATTAGTAATTTCACTAATATACAATACAATTCAGGTCTCTCTGCAATGACATCACAGAGTTTACAACCAGCCACTTCCACTGAGCAGAAGTGCAGGGCAACATACTGGTCTCAGTGAGTGGGCAGTGCTGTGCAGGTTCTCACATAAGATATAAGACCTGCTCATGTAGCATCTACCATCATGAAAGTCCAGGCTACTACAAAATATGCTCATAGAATACATATCACAGCCATGATCAATATTTCTGGTTGGATATTGTCTGGGATGAGAAAGGTGTCTGCTCTGCTTGTGAACTTACGGTATACTAGTGATAGAACTGGCTATACTTTGCAGTACAGCTATCAGAAAGTGCCCATCAGCCCACAACATTTTGCTAAGCAGCAAAGTAGGCAAGGGTTTAGATACTGGCTATCTGGTCAGCAGGCCCAAGATGATCAGTAACAAGTGTTACATGCCAATGGAAATTGTTCCAAAAACTGGCACAGTCCAAATTAGGAAACAACTTACACCAAAGACTTTATTGGCCATTCCAATTTTTTTTCGTGACTGAATGAAGCTTTGTGTTTGTTGATAAGAGTAAAAGGTTGAGTTCCTGGCAGACACAGAAGTGATGAAAATTCTAGTGGACTTTGCAGTCTTTCAAGAACTCTGAGTGAGATCACTCCTATGCCAGCAAATACCAATTTCATTCTGGAAAAGAAAGAAAGAGATGTTAGAGAAAAGATAGATCCTTGGTTTAGTCTTAAAATGTTTCACTCATATAATAAAAGTGGTATTTTCCAATCTTAGGTCTGGAATAGGCATCCTCAAGATAGATATAATGCTGACCTCATTGGTCAGTTTTGCTTAGGCAGTGGGTGAAATGAAGGTCCACAGTGCAAGAACAATGTATTACACAAGTGTATGTAGCAAGCAAAATAACAGTACCTCCATGTACACAAGCAGATTTCTAATGTTGTAGAAACCATGCACAAAATATACTGTTTACTTTTCCAAAAAGCAGACAGCAGTACCTTGGGCATTGATCCACGTAATATTAATAAAATCTCAGTGTTGCTTTATAATTATGAATGATCAGCTACCTAGTTAATAATGGTCATAGGTATGTTAAACGAAGAGGAAGTAATGAATTCTAGCAATAAAGCTAGGATTGTGTTTATCACACTGTGATTAAGAGCAAATGAAAAGATATAAACACACTCGAGACCATTAACTGATGATTGTGGTGAAGATCTGGTCACAGTTAAATGACTTGTTTGTGGAATTTGCAGATGTCTGTTTGACCAAACAAAAGATTGTATTGAACAATGGTAACTCAGCATCATATAAAAAATGTTGATACAATCCAAAAAGGAAACCACCACAAGGATTTCCTTTGAGCACAAGGAAGATTACATGTGCTTAAATACAGTGAAGAGTAGAGTGGAAAGGTTCATTCAGTTTACTTGTTGGCTTCAAGACAAGACACAGCCTGCTGAGCACACTACAATTTGGCTATTACACACGGCGGGAAAGATCCAGAGCAGGCCCACTGGGAGAGTCTCACACCCCACCCCAAAAGAGCAATTTTTACTTATAACAATTAGACCATGTATACAAATATATAAAATTCACAAACAGAGTTGACAGTGAACACATAAACATTACACATACAAACTGTGACAAGTTAAACAAAACAGTGTTCAGTCAATTAAAGAATTTCGACAAATGAAATTAAAGCAATTTGAATACTGTTTGAACACAATATGTTGAAGAGTTGAACATACAGTTTTTGTTCATGCCATGTTAGAAACCTAAACAAGGGGTTTCAAAAAGATAAATGCTCAAGGTAGATGATAAGTGTTTCTTCCATGATTCTGATGTTTCAGTTACATTTGAGATTTTACTTAAAAATGAATGATGATATTTTGATACTTTGTAATATGTGGTTTCTGGATTAGTGAATATTTTCCTGAGTGTTTTAATTTTATTATTATTGTGAAGATATATCCTGGTCTGTGAACAGGAAGACAATATGCAATTCTGATAGTTTAGGTGCTTTGCTTCTAGTGGTTTGTATACATTATCAGACATATTGCATTTATGTGATGGCATTTACATATTCTGCTACTGGTCTGACGTACGTTTGATACATTAGTAAAAGAGTTTGGGCATCACAACCTTTGGTCTGGCATTTATTCTTCAATATGATTTGTTCTTTGACTTGCTTTCTTAACAGTTTCATGAAAGTGAGTGTTCCATATAATTCTTTTGTTAAAGGTTATGCCTTAAAATATAATTAATTGGTGAACTTGATTTATATATAATAAAGAGTAAGCTTGACTTGATTTACTTTTTCCTGCTTTTTCTGAGAATTTTGCTGAAAGCTGTGGCTTACGTCTTCAGTGGATTAAGCATTATGCACTTGTTGTTCAACCATTTGATTCTGTAATCTAGTAAAAGTTGAACTCTCTTGGCCACTATACAAGGGTCATGTGACAAACAACATATTGATTTGTAAGATTGGAGAAGTCGATATTATTTATAAAGATTATGTAATGTAAGGGGCTTAAAACAGAGCCTTGTGAGACTCCTGTTTGTAAGTTAAAGGTTGTGTTTAGATTATAATTGATTCTGACTTTAGATGTTCTGTTTCATAGAAAGCTAGAAATCCATTATATGAGGGGTATTAGTATTTTGTGTTGAGAGAGTTTGTATTGTAGGCTGCTGTGTACTGCTGAATGCGTTTTTGATACAGACTGTTTTTAGTATATAATAATTATTTTTGGGGATTTATAATGAGTTTGATTTTGCAATACATTTTTGACTCTTGTTCTTCATGTTAGAGACTGTTACATACTGTACTATTCTTTTTGCAAGAGGAAGCAACACAGAATCAACATAAATCTCTGTAATAATTGAATTTAAATGGAAACATGGTTAAAAGCTTTTATCATTATTGTTTGTCCTTTAGTTTATTTTATTTTTTATTAAAGTTTTTCCACTTTTAAAGAGAAAACTATATCTCTGTGGTTATGTTTCTTTCTTATGTTCTTTTGTTTATTGATTGGATTCACTTTTTGTGCTCATTAGTACATACTTGCATACTTATTTATTTGTGTTAAAGAACATTTTATGTAATTCTACATCAAAGTGTTTTTTATGTATTATTATTTGTTAAAGGATCCTTATAATGTTGTTTTCTGACTGCTCTTTGTATTTTTATTCAATTTTAAACTACAGAGTTAGTCCTTATGTTGACTTTTAATGATTTTGTTGTGTAATCAAAAGGGTAAGTTAATAATGTTTAACTTTTGTATTATTTCTAATTTTTAATTTTTAAAATGTAATTAACATGGATTGTATAAACTAAAAGTGTAAATGTTCTTTAACCATATCACAAGTTTAAAGATGTTTGGTTTTAAAATGAAAAATAACTGTTGGCTTGAAAACAAGTCTGAAAGAGAGATAAGACAAAAAGTGAAATGTGTAGGCATATCATATATTTTTTACCTGCTACAGCGATAGATTTTTTCAATTTTTTTTTTATTATATTGTTTCCATGCTGTAATGGCAGAAACATATGGTCCAGAAGGTGATTAAGACTATATTGTTTCATTGTGCTTGTTTTTTTTAGTCCCTATAGTAGGTGAAATTAATTCTCCCTGAGAAAATATTGTAGTAATATAAAGTGCCTGGATTAAAAGAATAATCACTGTATTATCCTTTACTAGCTGATTATATGTTAATTGAATGTAATAGCTGACCAATGCTGTGAGGGGAAAAAGTCATAAGGTGATGTTGTCAGCTGGACAAAGAGTGTTAAATTCAGGAAAGCTTTCTTTGGCCAGTTCTATTAAATGTTATAGAGTAAAGAATTATTTTTAAGATTATCATAGTTTGACAAAAGTCTATCTTGAGAGAGAGAGATATATAGTGTAGAACTAAACACAGTGTAGTAGAGCAACTGTCTTTTTATGTGCAGAAGTGCTACATTTTCCTTTCTGTCTGTCTGATGATAAAGATTGTTTCACTTTTTACCAACTCTAAGTACTATGAATGCCCAGTTAAGTCAATTGATGAAAATCACTATCCTTATTTTCTGAACAAATTTTTAGTAATTTGCCAACTTACTTGAAAATGAGCAGGTTTACCTGAAAACACCACACCATATTATCAACTTATATTACCCATTCTAAAGATTCCAGTCACAAAAACAATTAAAAGAACATATAAATTTAGGAAATATATTTTGTGGCAGTATTAATTTCTTGTGCATAAATTTCTCTGGCTGTATGTAATTACAAAACTGTTTAGCCCAGCATGAGAGAAGACATCCTTTATAACATGTGTAGCTTGATTAGGTGAACTTCAAAGTAAGACTTAAATTTACAGCATTTTGTGTGGTTAATTTGATAGACAGTGAGAATATTCTATAAAAGCTAAAGTTTAAATGAGCACAAAATTATATTGAACCTAACTCACCTTAAACACTTGTAGCTTCATAATGTTTAGAAACTACAGTACATTATAAGGAGTCATAATGAGGGGATCAATGTATTTGTTTCACTAATTTTCAAAACAAACATTCCTTCTACAATAGCTATGAGATTATTTTCAGCCACTTAAAGTATTGAACCTATAATATATCAAAATTTTTAAATTTTCCATAATCTAAAATAATTTCACATTTCAAAAACAGTATTCAAATGTGATTAGACTAACCAATGCCATTCTCCTCCAAATGTTTGGCTAAGCCAGCAGCTTGAGTCTCAGGGTCATTAGAATTCTTCCAAGTCTGGAACTGTTCACAGGTGATGCCATCATGCTGTTTTTCCCACTTTAGAAAATAATATATATTTGAGCAAAACATTATGAATCTACGTGATTTTAGTTTGAAAGTTTTTCTCTTTAGTCTCTTAAAAACTATAGTTTATATACAAAAGTTATCAAACTTTGATGTAAGATAGCACTGAGAATTACAGTAAATTAAATCATAAATAGCCTAAAGAATTTACTTAGCTTTAGTATTACATTTTCTTACATTTTATTTTGGCAAACCTAATGTTAGTTAGCTCTTTAATATTTCTAAGAATTAAATGCTCTTCTTTGATTACACAATATATATACATTTTTAAATTTAAATAATAAAAAATTCACAAAGAAATTCTTATTCAGTGTTTGGGTAACAAAGTAACATTATCATAATTTCATTCAATAAAACTCATTATAATATGTATACCAGCTTACTGAATGGATAGTACACCTAAGTCTAAATAAGCTCTTGAACGTTTAATCCCATTTTTTATTTTAACTTTTAAAACAAGCTTAGCTTTACTTGCTTTTAAACAATAAATGACATTTTTTATTAATATAATACAGATAGAAATGTAAATTTAGGCTTCACAGTAAACTTACCAATTTTCTACAATGGGCACATATTATAGCTTTACAATCTGGACACATCAACCTTTTTTGGTTTGGATTGGAAATGAAGCCAGATGAGCACTGCAATTGCCACATTTATGTTGTCAGAAACAATTTACATTTTACTATAAGGGAAGAAACTATTCATTAAAACAGAAAAAGACATGGAGCTGTATCTGACATTTATACATATATTCTTGAAAAATCAAACTTGTTACTTATTTCACACTCAACCAAATTTTTATTCATGAATTCATAAAACTGACATACACTCTGAAATTTGAATTATACTTTTGAAAATCTGTGAAAAAATATATATTCTCAAAAATATATCAATATAAAAAAACTGCAGTGCTAGTAAAATTTGTTTAATTAAACAAGAAACAAATGTTACACTGACACAACATTAACAAAGTTCTAAATTAAAATAATCACATGTGTAAACTTGCATTTCCACACATTTTTTGAATTCCTAAGTTATTGTAAGAACTTGGTATGTCTTCTCATTAAAGTCAGTGAAGCCTTGTCTCACAAGATTCTTATAGTGAAAAACTAACAATTACAACAAGTATGAGTGCCAAACATTGAATGTCATTACTCAGAGTTTGGCAGTATAAAAATTATATAATAGCTATTACTTTTGCATCACCATTCTTTTGGGTAATCAAACTTTTTAACAAATCATACTCATAAATTATAACTTTCTTATTACATTTGATTGTCCATTTCAAATTTATAGCTTAATAAATCTTCATATCCAAGTGCAAATATACCAAAACCTACTATACATTTCACTTTGATCTCTGTTATGTAGGCCATATATCTAAAAGGCTTTGTTAACTTTCTTGTGAAACTGTAGGAAGTGTTTGTTTTACAAATAGGCTACAGGTCTGTTCTCTTTCAAAAGAGTGGAATTTATAAACCCTTAATGGATGAACACATCTGATATTCAAGGATCATTTCTGCAATGCTTCGCAAAATTCCATATGAAACTACATGAATAACAGATTATAAGACATTGTTTTATATCTAGTGGAAATGTCTAATTTCAACAAGTGGTAACTAAAAAAAATGAATGTAAATTACTTAACCTGGGAAAATTTATGACAAAAGAACCATTTCCAAACATCTGGTGAAAGAAATTAAAAATATCCAGGAAGCTTGAACTCATTAAAAAAGAATTTTCAAATTGGTTAATAAAACAACTCCAAGGCTTGGTAGTTAATAGGGAAGAAATCAGTCTTTGTTGTTCAATATACTCTACTTTCAGTTTAAGTTTAATGTAAGCATTATGACTTAGATAGTTTATATAGAAAGAGTGTTATGTTAAATATTTTTAGAACTGGTATTTTATGGTAAGTTTGCTTAAACAACTCTTTACTAAGCCTATGTTATATATCTCGGTTGTTATGAATTAACCATAGTTTACAATACTGAGATTATTGTACCCTGTTGCAAGAACTTTTTGAGTTTCTTATTGATTTAATTGAGTATTATTGCATTGTAAATTCTTATATTGTGTGGAATGTTCTAGAATTTTGTCAGTTAAAAAATACATGCCAAAATATCATTACTGATCTCTGGTTCTAGATTGTGATCAGGACTTTAGTGATAAAGAGTGTATAGTGGTGATTTTTAAAGTGTAATTACCACAGACTGTATTGTAATAACAGAATAGAGAAGAATAATTTGCTTTGTCAATCATGAACCTGACGATGACCGAAGAAGGTCGAAACATTGTTCGCTCTTCTATGTAAAATATTTTCTTAACCCAAACGAGCCGTTTTTGCATATAAATTTCTTTGTCAATTGCGTTCTAAAGTACCTAAACCAGTATGTGTAGACTTTGAGAAAGAACAATTATTAAAGGACCTGAATACAATTATGGTAACCAATAGTGTAATGGACATTTTTACATTTGTATATTTGTTTGATTTGTTTTTAATATACCATTTTTAAAACAAGTGGGCTATATTTCTATTTTTTTAACGGTTGAAACTTTTTTGCCAACAACTCATAGGTACCTACCGTAAAGAATCCAGCCTCAATAAATCTAACAGTGGCAAGCCAGCCAGGATCTACAGTGGTATATGTTGGCAGAAGAAGACATAAACAACAGTGGCAAAGAGGTCTATATACACACAGCTGTAGCAGTGGTAAAATATTATACAGATCACAATTACATTACATAATCAAGTTTACTGACTTTGATAGGTGGATAAAGAGAAGTAAGTGATATAGGTTTAAAGATGACAATCTAAAAGAGTTTGTTAAACAACAACAAGACCTAAAAAGGAAGGGCATCAACAGAAGAGAAAAGAAGAAGAATGTGAATGTGAAACACAAACCCTAAAAAGAGAAAGAGGAAAACAGAGAGAGGAAAGACTGGAAATGAGAGAATAATAGCATAAATTCAGATTGTTAAACTCACATGACTGAAAGACAGAGGACCCAAGAATGACAATGGGGTCAGGGCCAGTTGACCCACACTGCCCATATTTGATGAACAGAAAGAAAACATTTATGTTTTCCTGGAAAGGTATAAAAGCTTTACCAAAAGACAGATTTGTGACAAAGGTGATTAGGTAGTCTGTCTCATACTCCTTCTTGAAGAAAAATGCCTGTACATGTTCAGGGGCATGATGTCACATGATGCTATGGACTATGACAAATTAAAAGTGACCTTGCTGAAACACAATATTATCAAGGAAGACTTTTGATGGAAGTTCAAAGAAGTCAAACCTAACACTGGAAAAGCTGTATTTCAGTTTGTGGCACATCTATGGCAATATTTCACAAGGTGGACTAACATAGCCAAGTGTGAAGACAGTTTTGAAGGACTGGCAGATCTACTAATACACAAATACTTATAATCATGTACTCTTTTGACATGTCACAGTTCCTAAAAGAGAGAGCACCAGAAGACAAGGATGAGATAGCCAAGCTGTTAAAAGAGCGCACAGAAGAGGGAGTACATTTGGCAAATCCAAGAATAACCAGTTAAAGTAAAAAAAGACAGGGGTGGCTGATTAGATGCAGGATACTACCAAAGGTGACAAGAAGTCAACTTACAAAAAAAAGAAAAAATGCTATGCTTGCGAAAAAATGGAGCACATTGAGAGTAAGTGTAAGTCTGTCGACAACAAACAGCAAAAGAAATATCAACATAAAGTAGCTGGAACTACCCAAAGAGATGTTGCTGGCAAAAAAACAAGAAGAAAGTGACTGTCACCATGGGGACTGCTACTAAAAGAAAGAAGATGAAGACAACTTCTCAGATTCCCCACAAGAAGGAAGTGCTATTTCTATGATTAAACAGTGCATGTATTGATGTGTAGCTCAAGTCAGCAAATGGGTCAACAGTGCCAGTTCTATTTAAAGCATCAAGAGGTGCCAATGAACCACAACATGTCTGTAGGTGCAGGCTATGTTGGGGATAAGAAATTGAAAGTCCTAGGAGATACTGGATATACCAGTGAGAACCAGTCTAATATCTGATGACCAGATTGTGGGCAAGTTACATCTATGTGTGCTGATTGATGGGACGGAAAGATAGTTTCCCACAGAATTAAAGTGGAAACCACATTACAAGGGAGATCTTTAGGCTGTATTTATCAAGACATCATCTTCAAATTTGTGATTGTGAATATATATATATACCAGGCAGTAGAAGTTTAAAGGAACTGGACAAAGGGAAGAATGATGAGATATTTGCAATCACCACTAGAGTTCAAGAGAAAAAAGGAAAGCAAGATACCACACACTTGCAAGTCTCAAGGGGTAATATTCTAAATATAGATCTAGGGAATTGAAGGAAGCTCAGAAGAAAGACTATCCACTGCAGAAAATTTGGGACAGTGCATGGAAGAAAGTTGAGCACAAGATCAAGATGAAAAGGATGTAGAGAATAGAAGACCAAAAGGGATTGAAGTACAAGATCTATCAAGGCAGTTGTAGTGGAGAAGATAAACAAAGAACAGTACCAATAGAATACCAGACTCACATTATGAAGCTGGCTCATGAGTTGATGGTAGGATTACACTTAGGAGTTAAGGAGACTGTAGACAGAATAACCAGCAACTTACACTGGGTGGGGATTATTAAAGATCTGACCAGAACCTACACATTATGTGCCATCTGCCAAAAGAAAGTACTAAAGGGAAGGCAGCAAAAGTGCCACTGGATGAAACACTTCTTATAAGAGAGTCATTAAGCAAGGTTACTTTGAACTTGACCAGACCACTAGAACCTGTATCAAACAAGGGCACTGGTGTATGTTGACAGTAATCAACTATATAACACATTACTCAGAAGTCATAGAATTACTAAAGATAGAGACTGATTTAATAGCAACTTAACAATAAAGAGTGTACACAGGTGATTTTTTAAAATGAAATCATCAAAGGCTTTATTGTAATAACAGAGTAGAGGATAATAATTCCTCCTATCAATTGTGTCCTAAAGTAACTGAACCAGCCTGTGTGGACTTTGACAAAAAAAAAACAAAGAAAGAAAAAAAAAGATACAATTATTTAAAGCTCTGGATACAACTGTGGTAACCAACAGTGTAATGAACATTTGTTTATAGTTGATATTTATTGCCAATATGTCACAGACATCTACTGTAAAAAAACCAGACTTATAGAACCTGAGAAATGTCTTCATCACAGGTAACCTATATATCAAATCCATTTAAAGATACCACATATAACTGTTTCCATTTTGTCAAACACTTTAATATGTCACTCTAATATTTCTGAAAAAAGAATATAACATAATAAATCTTCCATAAAACAGACATGATTAATCAGTGCCAATGGTCACAAAGAGATAACAAGTTAGAAACTATTTTACACATAAAGTTGTTCTCTAAGTTAATTACCTGAGAACACCAGTGAAAGTTTGGGTCTTTCATCAAAACTTTGTCTCGCAGCTTCTTTTGAAACAGTTCATGGATATCAGATTCTACCAGGTTCTTTAGCTAATGAAGAGCATAATATTTTAGAAAATAAGTATCAGTAGAATTGCTGCAAACTCTATATTTAATTGTTAATAAATTCATTTTCTACAGGGATTTTACAGTTTACAAACCTTGAGATTGTAGGCAACTATATTAAAACATTGGGGATGGTTACATATTTGAATATTTTTTAACCATAGAAGCTGACTTGGTTCATAAAGAAAAATAACAGCTTGATTTAGAATATTTTGGCAGGTTTAAAAAGCAGTTAATAGAGAAAAGAAGGAAATTGTAGTTAAGCTAAGGAAATACTGTGTATATTATTATGTCATTAGTTTGTACTTATTGCTTCATGTTTAACATGTATGAAATATATTCATACTCAAACAAATACACAAATATGAAATTGTGGCTCAAAACATGATACTGAAAGACTTCAATGCATAAACTTCTTATTTAACTGTAGCATGTTCTTATGATATATTTCCTGATAGTTTATTGAGTGATACATTCTTTTATGCACAGCAATGAAAAGTAATAAAAATTTCAATATGATAAAATCTATCCTAAATCTTGGTTCTTTAGCTATATTTTTCACTGATTTTTGTGCAGCCATCAAGTGTATCTCTACCAGTTGGTCCATATGGGTGAAGTAATCTTGGGCTACATCTTCATTTGACAAGTCAGGTTCATTACAGAAGGGGCATCGCAACTCCATGATATTTCTATCTCTTATCTGAATGGTGAAGTAAGCCTTCAAACACTCTTTACATGCACGATGAGAACAGTGGATCATTACCAGCATCTATAGCAAAATAAAAAAATATATTAATTACTATAAAACAACACAGAAATAAGGTTATCGTTAACAATATTTTTTATTGTAAGTCAAATACCCTTCAACTACAAAGTTATGCTTCAAGAGAGATAAGGTAGTATTTTTCAAAGGAACTTTCATAATGTATGCTTGAAAATGGTTATGGTTCTATGTATTTCTATCTTTGTATTGTTTACTGAAAAACTGCCAGTGTGCAACAAGAAATTTTTTACTTTCACAACCTGAATACAAATTTCAACAGTTTGGGCTAAAGTTTTGATTTTTTAAATTATTTCATTCAAAACAAATGTTAATAAAATTATATAAAAGAAACTTTAAAATATAAACATTTCAGTTTCAATTTTATTTTGATAAAACGTGTGGGAATACATCACATATAATTGTTCAAAAGCAGATGTTGCACATTTCATTTTGTAATTCACCATGCAGTCATGCAACAGACAACAACAAAAATTAGTTCAGATGTTTAATTTAATAGTTGTTGTTTTTTGCTCTCTCAAAAATGTTTTGTTTGGGTAGCCTTCCTATTTTAGTAGTTTTTTTTCTAGTGCTGCTACTTGTTGGAAGAAGAAGTACTAGAAGGTAATAAATAATTCTGCCTCATACTTCAATATTTACTTGTTAGCTATTTAAATTTATATCTCTTTCTGTTAGAATTTTTGTTATCTGTAAATGTATTTTAAAAACATACTCATCCCTTCACAGAACACATCATGTTATTGGCAAAGAGGTTTAATCCATGTGTCAAGCCTTTGTATTAATTCCCACCCTTACACATTATAATGTATACTGTGCTAGCCTATGATGCCATCCCTGTTAGAAGATACCACTCCACCAACAAGAGAACAACATATCTTCCATGTACAGTATTTTTCTTGAACATTTTGTGATGATACCAAAAGATTATACTTGATAAGGTAAAAGGAGATACACCAAAAGTGGAAAGGAAAGATGGAAAGTTCTGTAGAGAGGTACATATTTGAAACACATTTCCAGATAAAGAAAATGTTATTTCAGAAATGTTACTCACCTATCCACAGAATATGAACAGATACTTAGCTTCTTACACTGAGAACACAGAGAAAGGGCTGGTGTGGATAAAGAAATTAAAATGACAAGCTTCTTTTTTATAAATATAGAACTGAAAGGAAAACCTATTGGACATGTCATACACTAAGTTGTGGTAAGCCCTAGTGGGAAACTGCATCCATTTAAAATAGGAAATACTTTTTCCTCAGTATAAGTGGTAGTGCAGAAAGGTATTGAAAAAATCTCCTACATGGTATTAAAGTGATGCAAAAGAGAAGAGAAAGTGAAAGTTCCTTATTCAGCCTATATATCTTATGAGGTTGGCAAACAATAGACTGTATTATGGCTAGGATAATAATGAAGTCATATAGTAAGTGAGAAATACTTAGGTGATATATTTACTAGAAAAAACATATTCAGATTTGAATCATCCTACAACACTAGTTATGATCAAGCTCATAGTGTAGGGAGTGGCTTATACTATACTTCTAATATATATTCTCACCCTAATTCTAATTGAAGGGTGTAACCACTCAGTTTCATGCCAATGAGATTATATAAAGCCAAAAGGAACTCTCCACATCAAACTCTCCAGTAGCTTGAAGCTGGGGAAGCAATGGTTCTCCAACTCTATTAGAAGAAAACAGGTCAGAAAAATGATCTTTCATCTGCATAAAGTCCCACAATGAAAGATTGTGTAAAGGTACAGAGATCTTGTCATGTGTGACAGCAGAGAACCACACTAGGTTTATTTGTTTTTTATGGGGAGAAGCAGTACTGTTTGAAAGGTAAAATATAGTAACTCTAGAAAACAAGTAGGGACAAATGTTAACCCTTACTCTATGTAGATTTAGGGAGAAAGAGGAGTATTCCTTATGAGGCAACACTGGTTATGTGATGAGTTCTACTTATACATATATACTGTGGAATCTGCTAGTAGAAAATGAAAAATTAAAAATTCACCTCCAGTGTTTCTGTGATGACTGGTGGGAAACAAATCCCAGAGTAGAAGTAATGTAAAGAAAGTCACACAAAAGTGTTAAGGGTTATCCACAACTTGTCTGTAATATTTCACCCATTGCATATTACTGGCCAGAGGCAAGAGAAGCTTTGAGATGATAAACTTAAAGGGAGGTGACAAAATCAAACTCTCCATGAACTGTATTGTGGCTAAAGTAATACATCAAGAAATAGACAGGCCAGATGAATTATTCAATTCAACTTACCAAGGTGAAGGTGGAAGGAAGTATGTCATGAGAAGAAGAGAAATCTCACAAAAACAAACATGACATCATGAGCTACAAAAAAGGTATAGTGCAAGTGAGGTAACATAAAACTCTTCAAATAGAATAAAAGAGACAATTGTGGCCTATAGGATCACATGGAGGAGAAAGGACAGAAAGAGTAATTATAGATATACTTAATCACCATCTGAAGCAGGCAAAGTTTTGGAGAAAAAAACATCTGGGAATAAAGTCAACCTGCTCCTGTGGTAAAAAGTGCAGGAGAAATCTAAAGTAAAAATATTAGAAAAAACACCTTAAAAGAAAAATGCTACAGCGAAGAGGTGGCCAAAGGTTTGACTGCAGGATATGTAACAGCCCTGAAAACTAAACATAATTTCTAGTACAGAAAAGGATGATGGGATCCAGAAGAACCATTCTGATGGCATAAGCTTGTCAAAACATTGCACAGTTGTAATAAATTTTCATTCACTATCAATTCAAGTCTTCTCCAAATTTTATATGTGATGTTTGATACAAAACAGTGGCAGAGATTGTCACCAGTTCAGATTATACTTTATCTATTGCTTTTGTGCATTAAATTCACATTTCAAGCAGGAGGTTCAAATTGTATTATGTGACCATCATACAGTGATATGGATGCCTAAAGGATTAAAGAGACAGAACCTCATGCATAGGAAGAAAAAAAAGAAAGCCTTGGAAACAAGAAGCTCCATATTTTTGAAATGTAGAAGACTGAGCCCACTGTGTAAACAAAGTAATAAAAACTCCCAAATATATCATATACAGAGAGTGAGTCAATTGTGACTTATAAACCTGACTATTCAACCCAAATGAACAGACTTCCAAAGGAGAAGGGAAGATGCAACAGATGATTCCTTTCAGTACAGGATTAGGAGATGATAAATATCTACAAGGTAGTGGAAATGCAAACCAAAGAGTGTATTCTTTGTGTGACATCTTTTTAGAAGACAAAGAAAGCCACTGAGAGAAAAACTTGTGTGACACACGTGTCTCCTGCAAGGTGAATCCACAGATGAACAAAGAGCAAAAATTAAGGAGTGATTCCAGTTACAACTAACCAACAGTCAAGCTTTATGATGGTTGGCCTCTTGGGAAGAAACGACTTTATGTCACAGGATGAAAGTCCCTATTGAAAACTTCTGCAGAAAGGAAAGGTACCACAGTGAGTTCCTTGAGGTAAAACTGAGGTAGTCTAACTCCAGAAAATAAAGCACCTTAATAAAGCAAATTCCTAAAAACAAAAAAACTTGGGAAACAGCTGAAAAAGAAAACTGGACAGTATGAACAAAGTTTTAGTGCATCCTTTCTCAGTAAAACTGATGGGGTACTGATGCAAAGCTCAGAAAGAAAAGATAAATGGGATAATAAGTTAAAAGTGAGTAAATGACTATGATTCAAGATAATGGATGTATAATAAAACCAACCTCATAACTTAAAATGTTAAAACGTTGCTTACTGGTCCACATTTAAGTAAAATAAAACAACTCCTGTTGAGGAGTCTAGAACTTGGATATAAGAAGTCACATTCAATAAGATCCATGGAACTGAATTTATCAAAAATAATAATATGATTTCTGTATTTTTACTCTTTTTTTTAATTTCCCTTTTTATCAGTGTGATATGTCTGTAGCACATAATTAGATCTTGGTCATTTTGTTATTGAAAAAACTGAGATTAGTATAGGATTTGGCCAAAATTCAAACACCAGGTAAATGATGATAAGGAATATTCCTGTCAAAGAAACCTTATCACAGGCTTTTATTGGTTTAGTTTGTTTTGAATTTCACACAAAGCTACATGAGGGCTATCTGTGCTAGTCATCCCTAATTTTGCAGTATAAGACTAGAGGGAAGGCAGCTAGTCATCACCACCCACTGCCAACTCTTGGGCTACTCTTTTACCAACAAATAGTGAGACTGACCATCACATTATAATGTCCCCATAGCTGAAATGGTGAGCATGTTTGGTGTGACAGGGATTTGAACCCACAGCCCTCGAATCACAAGTCAAATACCTTAACCTCCTAGCCATGTTGGGCCCAGAGGCTTGGAAACATGAGTTCTAATTCTTATAGTTTAATTAAAGGAAGAAATAAATAAAATAATTATTTGTATCAGAAACTTTAGTTTCAATTCAATTTCAAAAGTACTATTTTTAATTCAAATAAAAAATGAAAATATGAAATATAATACTTTGAATGTTAACTAAAAGTTAAAAATATTAAGTGCAAAAAATTTGGAAATCTTAATGAAAATAGAACACAAATGAACACTTCAGTGTTGAAGGAAATAATAAATTTTAAGTATAAAATAGTGAAGGAAAGTTTTTGTACAAAAAATGTATTATTGCTGATTGTATCATGGAGTAGTACAGCACACATTATAGATTTTGTTTCAAACGTTTGGTGTATGCATGAAAACTTTTCAGCAGAGGCATGACATATTACTTATTTTTTTCTGTGAACAAGTGAGTAGCATATCTGAAGCAGTTATTTATTCTAGTTAGCATTATTTATAGCTTTATATTCCAACTGTTATTTCTAGTAGCTATGTGTTATAGGGTCTTATCCATTCTAGTTAAAATGCTATAAAGAAAATTGGAATCAGTAAGGTGAAGAAATTTCATAATTAAGCCAACATAAACAAAATAACACCTGTATACATAGATACATACATACAGGTAGTGATATCTGGTTTAAGAAAGTAAAACAAGAATTTGCACCTCAGCCATGGGGAACTTTCCAGAACACAGCTCACACTCTTGTTGTAGGAAGTTGACAGCTTGATATAGTGAATCACATTCCATGGCAGCCTGAAGAGATTCCTTTTCATCAAATTTCATATCCATAAGTTTGACTACAATTTCTGATTGTTCATAAGTCTGGCATTTTCCTTGAGCCAGAAAACTTCTGACTTTTCTCTGAAACAGAATTTGTTTACAATGGGCATAATAATAAATGTTTGTTTGTTGATTTTTGTGCAAAACTTCTTGAAGGTTGTTTGTGCTATCATCTTTAATTTAGAAGTTATAGTTCAATAAAGAAGCACTTTATGCTAATATAATAATAGGCAAGCATGTAAGGATTTACAAGCATAAGAAGGAATTTTATTGATGGTGGAATATACTACAATGCATAGAGGTGAATTTCAGGTATATGCTTTAACATATCATCAGTATGAAATAGGTCATAAAATAGTTTGGGATGAAATGCTGCCAAATGTTATGACAAAACATGTAATATGTTTTGCCATCAATAGATATTTTTCTAATGCTTTAAATCATTGTTTGCCTGCCTATTAGAAGTGATTGAGGGCATGCAGTTAATCAACACCACCCACTAACAACTCTTGAGCTACTCCAATCAAATAGTGAGATTGATTGTTATATTATAATACCTAAGTGGTTAAAGAGGCAAGCATGTTTGGTGATGAGGTTCAAACCTGCAATTTTCAGATTGTAAGTTAAATGCCCTAACCACCAAGCCATGCTAGGCCAGTAAGCACTGACAATAAAAAAGTGTTTAAATCAACATGGAACAAAATCTGGTGAAGGTTCCATTCAATATAAATATAATCAAATGCTGCTACTTGAAATTTAAATAAGGTTGCAATCAAGCAAACTGAAGTTTTATGTAAAATAATATCTATTATTTTCTTTCAGCGTCTGTAGGTAAACGAATCTTGTTTTTATGTAAAATTGAGAGCATTATTAGGTGTTACATTATTACCATGGTAACTACTTTATTGTAAAACAATATATCACAAAAGTATGATGAGTTTGCCAATATCAGAATCCCTGTGCTGATACATTCATTTTTGTTTCTGACAAATTATTTCTGAACTAAACATTGTGTTAAAAAAAAAACCAGAGCTAATAGGTCTTCCACTCATTCTTTAGATTAATCGAAATATAAAATATTATGGAATACTTGTCAATGATTTTGAAGAACAAACTTACAAATCATACAATCCTTAATTGTAGCCAAATGAAACAATTCACTTTAAATATGGAAAACCAGAATCCTAAATTTGTCATGTTCAAACATTCATTTTGAACACTAAGCTACCTGTATGTGTTACCTTAAGTTTCAACATAAAGATATTAGAATAGATATAAATCTATAAGAAATATCCAATTATGTAAAATACAGTTTATTATATAATTATTTTAATACAACATATTTTTAACATTTATTATAAGTTGATATTACCATGTATACAAGTAATGAACTATTTACATACAAAATCATAATATTCCAAATATGATGTAATTGTCATATTTTAAGTCATTATGAGTAAAATATCAAAATATTTTGTTTGTTTGTTTGTAGTTGAGCACAAACTACACAATGGGCTATCTGTACTGTGCTCACAACTAGTAAAGAAATCCAGTTTCTAGCAGTGTAAGTCTGCAGACATAATGCTGCACCACTGGGGAGCATCAAAATCTTTTATGTCAAATAAAATAGAACCAGTATAGTTTCAATTCGGCCCAAAATGTTATATATTATACATGTTACAAGTGTAAGTGAAAAGAACTGAAAGTAATGCGGTAACTAATGTGAAAAAGCTACATAACAAGATATAAAACTTTTATAGATTTCTTTGCATTATTATTCCTTACCAAGAAGTTTTTTGAAGAGAACATGCATACCAGTATAAACAGTAACATAAAATTTTCAGGATTTCAGAAATTTAAGAATACAGAAAGCACATTTTCTTAGTTAATCTCTAACATTATTTTCAAACTTTTTGCATAAATTTGAAATTTTTTCAATTGTATGTTTATTAACTAGCCTCTTCATGTAGACTTTAAAATATAACAATTACAACAATAATTACCTAATATCTTCAATACATTTGACATTATTTAATCCACCTCTATTGTAATTAATTCATATAAGCTTAAAGTATTTACCTTTTATTTTTTACATACAGGAATAACAAAATAATTCAACAGGTCACTTACCTCAAATTCAAGTCGTTTTTCATTTGTTACTGACACAGGACGATAATTTTTTTTCTTGGAGGATGAAAAGAAATTTCTGATTGTAGAGCCACCTTTTTTAGTTGGTTGTTTTTCAGTTGATTTGGTCTCACTGATGGGATTGACATAACTTTCTTCTGTTAGAAGGTTGCCAGAATCCTCATTCAAGTCATTGCTTTCAGTTTTAGAAGAGTTAACAGTATTTACTTGTATTGAAAGATCTAAGAATTGGGGTGGTTTTGTTCTCTCAGAAGATTCAAGTAATGTTTCTTTCTTCAGAGGCTCCAAAATTTGAGGTTGATCTAAATGATGAGCAATTTGTTTAGTATTATTAGGTACAACATTTGAATTAGGGCTACTAGAAATATTATCTCCTTTGGAAACTATTTTTGATATATTTGTTTTGGTAACTTTGGATATAGCAGAATTCATTCTATGCTCAGGAGATTGGCTTTCTTCTTCTTTGTTCTGAATGGTTGTTTTGTGATCTGCATTTGAGATTACATCTTCATTTATATCACTGCTTTCAGTTTTAGAAGAGCTAACAGCATTTATTTTTCTTGAAAGATCTAGGAATTTAGGTGGTTTTGTTCTCTCAGAAGATTCAAGTAATGTTTCTTTCTTCAGAGGGTGCAGAACTTGGGGTTGATCTAAATGATGAGAAATTTGCTTAGTATTATTAGACACAAGATTTGAATTAGGACTACTAGAAATATTATCTCCTTTGAAAGCTGTCTTTGATTCATTTGCTTTGGTACCTTTGGATATAGCAGAGGTCATTCTATGCTCAGCAAACTGGTTTCCTTCTTCTTTGTTCTCAATTGTTGTTTCAAGATCCGCATTTGAGATTACATCTATTTTATTAAATTTGGGTGTTGTTTCAGATTCACAAAACGAGTTATTATTGATTTCAGGAACACCTAAAGCAGATTCAAACCGTTTGTTTTTTTCAACAATACTAAAGCTATTTTGACTTTTACTCTTTATGGATTTATCAAAAGAGCATCCTGTTGCCATGTTTTCAGCTCCAACAGACAAATCTGGTTTGATTCTCAAGCCTTGTTCTATATTTTTATTGACAACAGAAACATTTAAAGCATGTTCTGTTTTTTTTCTTTCTTCCACATTGCTATTAGTAGATTTGATATTACATTTTTGTTTCCTTTTCACATCAGATCTAACAGGAGGTTCATCTGTCTCAGAAGAATCAGAATCTGTTTTGGATTTCTGATTCAATTTCCTAATAATTTCAAATGTTTTCGAAGTAGCCCTGTATTTTCTATTATGAGTTTTTTTAGCTACATATTTTTGTTTTCTACTAGTCTTAGATTTAACATTAGAAGAAGAATCATTGGAATTAATTATTTCATCCTCATCAGTGTCAGCTGGTATTCCAATCATTTCTGAAGGTAAATCTTTCATAGTCTTTCCATAGTTAGTAATTTCAATCTTATTCCCACTGACAGAATGTGGGACAGTTTGATTTAACTGTGTTTGGTTTTTGTTGGTTTCAGACTCAACATTTTTAGAGGCATATCCAGAAATTAGTTTTTTATTCCTTTCAAAGAAACTTGGAAGTTTCTTCTTTGAACTTTTTATTTCAGTTAATGCTTCTGATGTATATCTAGGTTCTTCAAACTGAGAGTTTTTTACAGAAGATGTATTCTTGGAAGATTGAATTTCAAATAGAGCAGAATCATTCTTCCGAGGAAACAAAAGATTAATCTTATCTGGATTTACAGCACTAGAAGAGACAGCATACATATCATGGTTTCTCATCCTTTCATTTCCTTCTAAGATTTGTTCTGTGTTATCATATGTTTTGCCAAATTGTGATTCTTCACATGTTTGAGGTGTATCCTGCTCAACTAAATTGGTCCCCTTTTCTTTCTTTTTTTCTTTTGTTTTGTCTTTTCTAAGTGAAGCTAGTCGTCTCAGAAAGCTTGGACGTCTACTTTTTTCACTTTTATCTTTCTGTTTTCCTTCAGTTATACTTATAACCAATTCACTTGCACTTCTCCTCAACACTGGTAATATATTCTTGCGAGTTACTACAGGACTCTGCTGTTCTAATTCCACATCAGTAATGTTTTCAGATTCAGACTTTATTCTATTATGAGTGGAATGACTAACAGAGGAAGGAAGCTCTAGTGGAAAGACAGTATGGTTTTGTTGACCTGACTTAAAGTCATTTATATTTTCACCCCATTGCTGGTCATGAACTGATTGGGAAGGTGAAGGTCCTTGTGTAACAGGAAGCGAGATTCCATTACCAGTTTCAACCTCACTTATATCCCTGGACCAGGAACTCTCTCGAGTTTTAATAGAAAGAGGAGGAGAAGGTATTGACAGAATATCATGAGAACTAAACTGATCTGATTCCAAGTCACTAATCTCTTCAGACCAAATTCTATTCTGCTTCTTACTGATTGTAGGCTGTAAAGAGTGTTGTCTGATGGCACCTTCTTGGTTGTCCACTCCTGCTCCAGGACCCCAAATTCGCATTAAAAAGGGTTTTACAGTTGATTTTGTAAGATCTATGTAAGCTTTCTCAACATTACCATGACTAGCTGTGAGAGCTGCAACTATTTCTCCTGGAGAGAAGTTCCCTCTTGAACTCAATTCCATGAACTATATGGAAGGAAAAAAAAATGTAGTAAAATATTAAAAAATTGAAGTATTAATGTCAATAACAGATAATTTTACCTGTTATTTTGCCACCTACAGTACTGAACTAAAATAATACAGTTGAAACCTTAAAGATACTAAGTATTCCTCATACTCTCATTTTGCAAAATTAAGATAATGTGAACAACAGATGCTACATGATTTCACCTTTCTCACCTTTCTCTGCCGTCCCTCAACACATTCTGTAACTGATGCCCAAACATTTCCTCTATGTGTTACTAATGCTTCACGTGATTCAGTTTCAGTGATAATCCCCACATTATTGTCTCGCTTGTCATGACCATAGTTAGTTGCCAAGGTAACAACAGTTTCCACCATGTTTTTCCAGTTTTCCTGCAACCAATGGATGGGATTTTGTTTTCCACAATTGCTTAGGGCTACTTGCAGCTCATCAGCTGAGAAACCATGTTGTTCTGCTTCCTAGACATATTGTATTAATATTTTTTTTAAGTAGATCAATGGAGGTCATTTCCTATGAATTAATAACTTTAGTAAAAGTAAGAATCAATATAAATAATGAAGAAATTCAAATTTGATGACAAGAAACCCACTTTCTGAAAGTAAACCTTGGAAATGGTTCAAGTGGGTAGTAACAGAAACTATTATGAATATAGGTCAATGTTACGACAAGCTTATGCCATCATCAGGTAGAATGTCAAAATGTTGACATATATTCATAATAGTTTCTGTCGCTACCCACTCAAACCATTTCCAAACTTTATAGTGATGAAATTATTTTCATTCTCAAAACTGGCTGATCCAAAGCACATAGTCTAGTAATATTTTGTAATGAAAATTATCTACATTAAAATTAAGCTAATAATGAATATCATCAACATACATCACTTTCAATCAGAAAGTTAACTTTATATTATAGAAAATAGAACAAAAACAAACTTTAGTACATATTGTACTGTTATTCCAAGCTGGCAGAAACTTTTCAAATTGGTAACACATCAGTTGTTAACAAGGTTGTTTAAACAAAAGCCAATTTTGCTGCTCTGTTTACAAAATGTACAGTTTATTTATCAGTTTTGTTAATTCTTATGTATATTGTGTTCGGAAACACAGTAAAAGTTTACATAAAGAATTTACACACTAAAAGCTATTTGACAATAGCTTTAATTTGCACCCACCCTCACAAGACGAACCATTTCCATTCCTTGCACACGCATGTTCTCTTGTCTTCTGCGTTCTACAAGTTCCTCCATGCTTCGATATTTATCCTGCTTTGACAAGTTATGATCTTGTCTCCAGTCATACTGAAAATAATACAGTGAGAGGCAAATTATCATTCTAACAAAGCATTTACCACTAAAGAGCATAAACTTGTAAATGGTGCATTTGAATAATCTTTTATCTGCTATATTTTTGACATTTCAAATTATTTTGAAACAATATCTGTAATACATTTTGACAAAATAAGCCCACAGCTTTGTTCTTCTGAAAAGCATCTGTTTGAGATCCACAATTAATAATAGCAAGATAATAGATCATTTCTGCTTATGTTTAAAGACATATTTCTTAATACTCCATTAATACATGTAGGTTATCATATTGTAAATGTTAAATATAATTTAAATGGGAATAACTTCAACAATGATATGAAAGAAAGGAATCTTGGTGTAATAGTTGATCAGTCTCCTAAGTCATTCAAGTAATGTGCTGCTGCTAGTGATAAGGCAAATGGGAATCTACAGAAATAGTGAATACAAGTCTAAAGAGGTTATAATTTCAATGCATAGGCCACATTTAAATTACTGTATTCAGTCTGGGCTTTTTACCTTAGGAACAACATTGAATTGGTGGAAAGGAAACTTACTATAATAATGCCTTGGAGGGAGGAGATATCATATGAGAAGAGATTATAATTTCTGAAATTATTTTCTCTTGAAAAAAAATGAAATAGGAGGGATCTGATTGAGGTGTTAGACATTAAAAAGGGAATTGACAGTGTTGATGTATCATTTTTTTATACTTAATAGCAAGAATAGTAGGCCTAAGGGGCACAAATATAAATTTTGGCATGGTGAGAGTCATCTTTACAATTTTATTTTATTAACTGGGTGGTTGGTCTCTAGAATGGATTTCCTTCTGATGTTTTGAAGGCAATAAATTTAAGTGAGTGTCAGAGAAAGCTTGATAACTCTATGAATGATGAAAACTGGTTTTAAGATTTTTATTTTGTCTTTTAATTTATTTATTTGGTAGTTTTAGTTTACTATAGAGAATGAAACAGCCAAAATGGACCAATAGGTTCCTTGCTGTCCCTTTAATATTATGCTACATTATAAAAGTAAAATGAAAAAACATTATACACTATGTTATTAGATCAAAATGAAAAAAAGTTAAAATTTTCCTATCTTTATCTCAAAGAAAGTTTTTGTTCTATGCCTATCTAAGTACTGGTATTAATCTTACCTCACTTCTCTAGCCTTTCTATCCCACTTGTTCATAGCAATTTCAATCTTGTGATTCTCTCCACCTACATCAATGAGTCCCTCTAAACCAGATCTGTTTATAAGCTCCCTGTCATTACTTCCTGTTCACTTTTTGAGATGGTTCAAATTAACAGACCTAAAACTGGCCATTTTGTGAGTAGGAAGGGCAGGGGAGTGTATGAGGGAAGGTAAGTACTATTGGAAATACATTTGCTGTATAGCAAAATGTTAATTGCTGAAAAACACATACCTATCCTTACACTTTAACTAGAATCCCACACTGAAAAGGTGAAGGGGCAAGAGAGGGCAAGATCCACACAAAAAGCATCAGCATAGAAAAGAGCTATACAGAAATTGGATGTGGTAATAGCACAGCAGTGGGATCTGTACAACTTCTGGGACAGATATGCTTTATGCCAAGACCACATTAAACCAATTTCTTGGGAGGTAAAGGCCAACTGGTCACAGAAACAAAATCTTAACATCCTTAGAAAAACAAAAACTCATCTCGACTCCAACCAGGCAAATGAGGCCCCACATCTCATCCTTGGAGTTGTAGAGCTGTGGACATAAACTGAGATCCAAGGTGTAATGGCTGTGACAAAAGGGCTGCTGTATTGTTTATGATATTATTGGATCCCAATCTGAAACTTTTAGAATGTTACATGTTAAGCTACCAGAATTATGAAGAGAAGAAAAGCATCACCAAAGAAGACAAACACTTATCCCAAGCTGCAAAATACAACAAACCAAACTCAGAATTATGGGACAAATCATGCCTCACTCAACCTGAAGAAACAGAGATTACCTAGTCTGGAATCAACAACAAAAATCCTAACTCCCCAACTTGAGTGACAAGACAGCACCTCCTGCCTCTGGAATTATAAGAAGAAAGTATAAGAAATGAAGTACAACCAACGGTACAAAAAGTAGTGCTCTGCATGTGGAATTAGAAGGAGTCAAGGGCCTTCTTCTGTGATCACTGAAGTAAAAAGAATGATCAAAAAGAGGGGGCATACAAAATCCAAGTGGATACAAAAGAATAATCTCTGAATCAGAATTATGTGTAGGCTTCTGCATATGTTGGTCTTACACATACCTCACATCTAATAAAACTGTCTAGGGTTATTAATAGGAGGAACTTAGCTTCACCCTCTTCTCCTTCAGTGAAATAATGAGTACAAGCATCACTCAAGAAAAAAAACTGGAATCAGTATTGATAAGGACTCCTATGCTGCATTAGAAGAAATGATGGGATACACTCAAACTGGAGAGTCCTAAGAAATGATGGGATACACTCAAACTGGAGAGTCCTAAGAAATGATGCTCCATAGAAAGTGCAATAGGTGAACCACATTCCCTATTTTAAAAAGCAAGTGACCTGAATTTATTAAGACAAGGAATCAGCGGAATGGGCAAAATCCCCTTAAATGTTTTACCCATGATAATCCATGAACAGCAGTGTACTTGTTTTTGTGTTATAACTGTGTACCACCCAGAAAGTACACAAGGTGGTCTTATGGAACACCCCATTTCAACAGAACTCATTGCTAACAGGAAAATTATTGAGTAATCAGCTGATAGTTAGATTTGGAAATAAGCATATCTGACAAGACAACACTTGCCATAGAGTGGGAGCCCAATGAAAATGATGAGAGGGTCCCTGAAAATTAAAAGACAAAAGAAATGAAATCCCTTACCTCTTTTTTTTCAAACAAGTTGGAGCATGAAGAATAGCCACGGGGGTTAGCCAGAAAAAATTCTGAGGAAGCAACTGCCAAATTATGTAAATAATAAGATATAAAAGTATTGGATGTGACCCACATACAAGCTTGCACAATTCCCCTCCAGGTAATGCAGCTAAGCTGTAGGGATACTCAGATATAAAGAATTTGATGAGATAAGACCTGAAGAAGTCTCCATCCCTGCAATGAAAGCCCAGAGTAAGCAATACATCAATTGCTGAACCCAACCTGACAAAGTGACATTGGATAAGTTACATAACCCATTAGGATCTAAACAGATAACAAAAGGTAACATGAGCCCCAAAACCCTTCAGTGTGTGCAACAGAACATCAAAGATCCTGAACTGGGCATAAAAGATGATCTGGATTCAAATGTTCAATAGAAAAAATATGAAGTTTTTGGAAGAAAGTACCTATTGGATTAAGATAGAAGTGGAATGATAAAGGATCATGAATATCAATAAAGACTTGTCCCATTCTGATTGAGAGCATTTATGCAGGACAGGAGCTAAGCATTCCACTGAGTAGAAAAAGCAGTTAACTGAGCAGATCTAATTAAAAACTGGTAAATGAAGCATCCATTCCATGGAAAGAACTTGATTGGGATAAGATAGCTAATTGGTCACTAAATTCATAACCTGGAATATGACAAGCAAGAGGAATAGTCTGATGATTGTGGGCCCAAAAGAGAAGTTATAATGTCTGAAAACAGAGACCTGTAATAAATGTCCTGTTGTTTAAAAATGTAGTAGATCATTGGGGAATGTCCAAGTGAATCATTAACACCTTCTCTTGCAACAATATGACACCCTAAGACATAGCTCATCAAATGGATAGAAACTCAAAACAACTGATGACCCAATAGGGTCATCAGACAATCCATTACATTCTTGCAAATGCTCCAATGGTCCAATAATAATCACTGAAGGTAATGTATCTGGACCTGACCCATAGGAATGAATGATTCCAAGAATGTCTACATTCCCAAAAGAGAACAAATCATACATAGGGGTGGAAAAGGAGATAAAGGTATTAGAAAAATGGTTTGTTACAAAACTGAAAACATGGAGAAGTGGGACCTTGCTGAGACATGTAGTGAAAATTACATCTGAATTGGTGAGGTATTATGTGAGAGTAGGAACAGACTATTCTGTTTGGATGAGAAATCCAGCTCTTACAGCATTAGATAAAGAAGCTTAAGTGTGAAGCTCTGAGCCAAGTGGCAAGAATTGATCCATAGAATGGTCAGTGTGAATGTTCACTGAGTGAAGATGATGTAATAAGGATCTGACTATCCACTAAAAGATGGATAGATGAGAAGCCATATGGTAGAGCATTAAACTAAAAAACCTGTCTCTTGTTAACAAAATGGAGAAACCAAGGTGAAGACTACATGGTCAAAATATCAATGTAGGCATCAGTGACATCAAACTTCAACAAGAGACCAAATACAAAGCACCACCACAGAGAAAGAAATGACTCCATAGTGAACTGAGGTGGTTGTAGGAAACAATGGAGATGAGGAAAGTCAATAAGACGTTGCCAATTGCCTGTTTACTACAAACAAATGGGAACAAAAACTCTCAAGAGAGTAGTTGATGCATTCTACAGCCTTGCTAAACAGGAGATCCTGAATGGTTTGCACTCAACAACTGGAGGTAAGATGATCCATGAGAAGGGGAAAGATAACCATTATGGTAGACAATAGAAAATGAGATATTAAATGAAGAACCTGAATGGCAAACTAATCAGAGGAAAATATCTACCATATCAACATCAAACTTTCTTAGTTGAGCCTCCACAGGACCAAACCCCATAGAGTAGTCACCTATGCCCCAACCTTTGAGAATCTAAATATGAGTCCTCCAAGCAATGAAAAGTTAAGTCATAAAAGGGAGGTCAAAGTATGGTAGGAGCATCTCTCAACTGATCTGGAAATCTCCAAGCAAGTACAACAATTTCTAGTGAAGGTAGAAAGACTAGGTGATCAGCTGATTAACTTTCCTGTTACAATGAAGGAAATAAGGTTGTATATCATAGGAGAAATCTAAAGACATCACAAACTTGATGTACTAGTTGCAAGAAAACAATGAAAGAGGTTGGATGTCCAATGAAGGCTCTTAATTAGCTATCTGAAAAGAGAAAAAAAGTCAAATTCTAAACACTTTGTTCCTGATCTCCTGAAAGTTCAGCCTTTGATTCTACAGGAGAAGAAAAATTAGACTGCAAGTAAGACTCCATTTGTCTGTGTGTAAAGGATTAGACATAATCTGTAGAAATGGGTCCTTCTCCTGCTGTCCAGGCAACACTAGACTTTAAAGGTGTCAGGCTAGGAGCATGAAGAAACTCAGTATCAGATATGTAAATGTGAGACTTCATATCCAAAACCTTTCAGATTTTTTATTATTATTAAAATTAAATAAAATAGACAAACTTAAAACCCAACAATATGGGTAAAAAAAATCATCCACAGCATAGGTATAATTAAAGTTATGCAACTCAAAAGAGAAATTCAAAGCAAGTGCATCAAACCATTATCATAATATTCTGCCATCAAGAAAAACAAATAGCAAGTAATAATATGGAGCTTAAAAATGTATCTCAGAATGGCTGGTAGGGGTATTAACACTTTCATTGATAAGGAGAGAATAACGTTTCAATCTTCCTAGGTCATCTTCAGGTTTAAAAAGAGAGTGTTTGCAAGTGACCATTGCTGGACACGTCTTAGGGATGAGAGTATAAACAGGTATGGGACTGTAAAAACAACAACAGCAACAACATACCTAAAGATCACTCTTTATATGTCACGTGATTTGTTGAATTCAGCATCGGTTCAAACCAGATATTTGTGATGTTCAAATACAGTCTATAGTTTTCCATGAACTAGTTACTAAAATTACTGATACTGACAAACTAAATATTTACTTTCAAATTATGAAATTAATGTATAGTACCGGAATTTCAATTATAATCTGCAATTTGATACCAAACTTATTATTGTGTTTTAAGTGTTCGGTCAGTGTGGATAGTAGTTTTGTTTGAATTTGTAGCATTTTTTTCATATGGGAACAGAAATGTTTAGGATCTATTTTTTAGTTTATGTGTGCATGGAAGGTGTCCCATTTTTATGATTTTATTAGTTTAATTTTGTTTCTGAGGACATTTTTTTTGCAAGTCACCAGTTGTTATATATTCTTAACCTTTTTCATTCCTTTATTTGGAGAAGCAAGCAAAAAAATGGAAACTAGATTGAAAGAAAAAAAACACCTTCACGCATTTTTAAACACTGCAAATAAAATAAACAGAACATAACCATAGTAAACATCCAGATACTAAGTAGAGAAACAAATGTAAACAAATGCAAAAGCAAAGAACCCCTACTTATATAGTAACTAAACTCAAAATTAAACCAATATAAAGGAACACCTTTATACCTATACTAATTAATAACCTAACATCCAACTGCAACGCCCCCTACAATCCCGTATCCCGTACTCATTTATACTCTCGTCCCTAAGACGTGTCCAACAACGGTCACTTGCAAACTCTCTATTTCTTAGCCTGAAGACGACCTAGGAAAGTCAAAACGTTGTTCTCTCCTTATCAATAAAAGTGTTGATACCCATACCAGCCATTCTGAGATACATTTTTATTTCAAGTGGGTTTCTCATCATCAATAATAAATAGAGCTTATATATAGACCTGATATAGGAAAAGAATTGACACAAATGTAAAGAAGTACAAGATTTAAATCACTATGGGCCATATAGTGGAAAATAAAAGCTGAAGGAAGTGAGATGAGATTTATACCACTGCTTAGATTGGTAGAGAAGAAAAACTTTCATCATTATAAAGCTAAAGATGAGAATAGGAAAGTGCATTTTGGAAATAAGATAAAAAATACAAACATTACTGAAATGCTACTAATTTTAATACTTTTTTGTCCCTTCCAATACACATGTAGGTGTATATAGTTAAGTACTTTAAACATCATTACAAATACTGATTTCAGTACGAGGTTTAGATTACTGACAAATATTTTTTCAGAGTTTAAAAGATTTTACACACTACTCCAAAAATGTTTAAATATTACAATCCCTATAATTCTGATTTCCCTGATTTTACACACCTGGAGATTAGTTTAAAGAAACAAAACTAAAACACATTCTGTGTTAAGCAATAATCATTTATATATACATTTATTTTAGCAAAGTTCTGCTGAAAAAGATATAAAAGATGTTGTTTTCACCTGGTCGTTTTTAAATCTTGATGTTCCAAAATGAGGTCTACTTCTTAAATCCCAGCTGGAGTTTCTAAATTCGCCACGTAGTGGTGTGCCACCACTTTTGAAACTAAATGGTTCAACAGGACCAAAATGGCTCTCTCCAGGATACATAGCCATGGATTCACTGTTAAGGGAACTGCGACTTAAACTGCGAAACAATGCACCTCTAAGTCTTCTATCTTCAGAAGCTTGTTTATAAGAGGAGAGGGACTGATTAGGTGGAACTACATCATTATTGAGAAATGGCCTATTAAGATCTAAAAATCCTCCAGTGTTAGAATCAAATGTAGTCTGAGTATATATATTTTGAGGAGGTGGTGAGGTTCCCATTTCTACTTTATGACCATTAACAACTGCATCAGCCAATGAACTGGTACCTGTACTAACATCTTCTGTTTTATTTTTTTCAGTGCTATATTCCAAAACTGACTCTTCAGGTTTTGACTTCAAAGCTTCATGAATTGCATCAATATGAGTCTGCACAGAGGAATCTCGTCTGTGACCTGATTTTGATAAAGACGGTGTTTTGTTAAAGTTCTGAGTTAAAGAAAAAACACTGTCATTAGTAGCACTGTCAACAGTAAAATGTGAGGTTTCTGTAACTTGATTAATGGTAGCTTCTTTATTACCAGAAGAAAAGGAATGATCAGTATCTTTTGTTGAAATCTCAGAAGCTCTTTCAACTGAAGTTCTTTGTGATGCTTCTCTGCTTACAGATAAATGTTTTTGTTTGGCTGGTTCTGTGAAATCTTTCATTTTTTCATCTTCTTGGATATTCAGCTTCCCATGTAACCTTTCTCTGATCTCCTGTCAAAAGTTTAAGTGACATTACATTCACTTGATATACTTGTTTGCTAGGAATAATGTTAAAAATAAAAACATTTTTCAAGCCTTTTAAAAAATATAACATTCAGTTTCGTGTGCTGTTCTCTAAATATTTAACTCTGTGGTGTTTCTTTTTAATAACAAAAGAGTCTTTCATAAAATTTATCTTTCTACTTGGATAAAAATATAGTCTTTTCTTTGCCTAAAGGAACTATTGTAAGTGCAATTTCCAAAGTTTTTAATTCCCACTAGGTTGCAAGCCCTATAAAAATGACCTAATAAGAATACAGACCCAATAACCTAATTAAATAAACATATGAAAACTGAGCAGTTTAAGTAGCATACAAAAACAATATGGTCTAAATATTCTAGTATCCAAATTTCTTAAATTATTTAACATTCAGGTCTTCTGGTATGAATTAATTGTAGATTTATGTGAAACATCTATTACTTTCTACTCTAAAGGAACTTTTGGGTATACATAAATATTTTAGTGTAAATAAATTTTGAATAAACACTGGGTCTTTGTTATACATTGCATTTCTCTGTGTCATTCCATTATTAGAGTGTTCACCAGTTACTACCCACATATTGAATAATGTTTCTTTGTTTTGTTACTAGAGCATTTCAACATCATTGACTATATTTCTAGGTGTAGTGTTTGTCAATTACTACCAATACTTTTGAAACAATGTCATCTTATTTTATTACTAGAGTATTAATTAAAACATTTTTGAGCTACTTTAGAAGGTACAGTGCTCACCAATTAATGTAAAGACTGTACCACTATTATGTATGTGAAGCAATGTTGCCAAGTCATGAAAGTGGAGAATGTGAACATGTTGTGCTTACATGCTATTTTCTAAATACACTGTTTTTCAAACTGCAGGATGCAGGAAAGCCTTGTTTCCACCATTTCAACTTGACTTCAAAGTTGTTACTTAGTGATGGTAAAGTGACCTTTACAAAGATGCCCAGGGAAACAATTAACTTTGATGCAAGTGAATGAGTTGTGAACATTGCTAGTACTACAGACTTCATTCCTTCTACAGTGAGGATGATTTTGTACAGTACACTGTATTTAAAAAAGCAATGTTACATCCTTTAAAAAATTATTCAAGAGTGGACCAAAACGTTTCAGAAACACATCCCTCCATAATACATGTAAAAATTGTGTTGCTTAACATCATTTCAGATGAACATCCTACTTTCCAGCAATACATCAAGATATATAATTGTAATTTAAACATTGTTTAAAATCAAATTTTATGTATGGCTAGTTCTTATACTACTAGCCCTGACAAAGCTGCAGTTAGAAAGCATTGCCTGAAATAAAAAACCTTTTATCATTATCTAAAGCAGTGGTGCACAAAGTCTGGCCTACGATGAGTCAGCAAGTGGCTCATGATGTCCAATGGGAAAATCAAATATAGAGAGTTCATGCCTGCATGAAGATTAAGTGCTATAGAAGAATATGCATTACATTAGATACTAGATGGTTCCATATTTGAGTTGAGCAATAAAGAAAATTTAATAAGCAAATCTTGTTAATGCATAGGCATTTAATCATTGGTGCAACAACATAATATTTCTGTAATTACAAAATCTCACGTGTTCCAATTGTTCTTCGAGATTTACTTATGAGCCCTATTTTGATATTATTTTATAACAAAAATGGCAGCTAATCATAAAAGAAAAGTTGACGAAAACCGGCAGTTTCATGATGATTGGACTGTACAATACTGTTTTGTTCAACAACAGAAGAACGTGATTTGTCTGCTGTGCCAATCGACAGTAGCAGTGGCAAAGGTATCCAATATAAAGCGTCATTATGAGTTGAAACATAAAAATTTCCACAATGTTGTCGATGATTAACAAAGAGCTCAAATTGGATCTCTGCGATTGTCGCTAAATCACGAGCAGAATGTTTTCTCAAAGCAGATTTAGGTGCAGCATGTGAGGTCAGTTACGATATTTCATTGATGATAGTGAAATCTGGCCGACCGTTCACTGATGGTGATTTTGTCAAGCAATGTATGATTAATGTATCGAAAAAGTTGTGTCGGGAAGCAGATTGCAAGCTACAGACAGTGGCTTTGAATCGTATGACAGTTCAATGATGAATTTCACACCTCTCAGCAAACGTGACAAGGCAGCTTACAAATAAAGCAGCCAACTTTGCTTACTTCTCTTTATCAGCAGATGAGTCAACTGACATCAGTTCAACAGCACAGCTACTAGTTTTTGTTTGTGGTGTGTCGTCATCATTTGATATTACAGAGGAACTAATAGGCATGGGTTCCATGAAGGGTCAGACAACTGGGTGTGCTCTATTGAGGAGACAGTACGACTGTGTAGTAGTGTTTCATTGGATTTCATGAAACTGGTATGTGTGACAACTGATGGAACACCAGCCATGACCAGAGAAAGTAGCAGGCTGGTAGCATTGTTGATGAAGCATCAAGGAAAGCAGAACAGACAGTTGGTGAAGTTGCACTGTATTATTCACCAACAGAACCTGTGCAGTAAAGAACTTGGTTTTCAGGCACTGATAGCATTAGTGATGAAACCATTAGTTTCATCAAATCACGAGAGCTCAATCACTGTCAGTTTTGAAGTCTTCTTGAAAAAACTGATTCAGACTATGGTGACCTTGTGTATCACAATGAAGTATGCTGGCTAAGTCGAGGGAAGGTGCTCAGTAGATTCTGGGAGTTGATTGATGAGGTGGTAGAATTCCTCAGAAGCAAGAACAAAGACACATGACTGATTTCCAGCATGGCAAGCTCATTTGACCTTTCTGGTCGACATGACACAACACTTGAATGATCTGAATTTGAAGTTGCAAGGCAAAAATCAGCTTGTCAGTCAGCTTGCAAATCACGTCTCAGCTTTCAGAACAAAGTTGTAGTTGTTCTGGCAGCAAGCAACATCAGGAACTTCATGCACTTTCCCACTTTTTAGTCACAGTTACAGAAGAATCAGGACATTGACACACAAGTTTATGTTGGGAAGCTAGATACCTTGATTCAATCCTTCAACTCATGGTTTCATGACTTTGACCAATATAGATTGTTGATGAAACTTTTTGCTGATTCATTCAGTGCGTTAGTGGATGGTATGTCAGCAGAATATCAGCTCGAACTTACTGATCTCCAGGCATCCAATGAACTGCATGCTATTTAGTAAAAAAACAGTTTGCTTGACTTCTGCAAAACATTGCCTGATACATTTGCTAATCTGAAAGAGAACGCACTTGTCCACACCAGCATGTTTGGCAGTATGTACTGCTGCGAAAAGGCTTTCTCGCATATGAAACTGAACAAAAACAACACTCGCAATCAGCTGACTGATGATCATCTGGAAGCAGTCTTGCATCTTTTAATGTCAAACATCAAGCCGGACATTTCTAAGCTTGTAGATGACATGCAGCACCACCCATCGCACTGACTTTGTGATAGTTGACATATCATAACATTTCTTGAAATAATGTGCAAACTCTTTGATGTAATCATTATTTCTGTGTCCTTAAATGTGATGTCAATCTTGTGTGAAACAACTGTGGGATGATTTTAATATTCGCTTTTTTGTGGCCCCTAACAGTTACGAGAAGTCTGTTTGCAGCCCCTGATTCAAAAAGTTTGTGCACCACTGATCTAAAGAGTAGAGGTAGTTTTAAAAAATATTATTTGCATCATGGTTCTATATGTTTTTATAAAAATATCTGAAACAATATCAATTTGCAAGTTTAAAAATACCACTAATGTCTAGGAACATAGACAACAAATAAATTTTCTCAACATAAGTTCTATTTCCTAAAAAAGAAAAAATTAAGAACATTTCACAATAACCTAAATTGACTAAATTACAATTCAGCATTACCTTTTCAATTTCTTCTTGTTGCTTAATCAGTTCTGCAGTGACAAGTGGCATCTCAGTTTGTTCTTTACTTGTAATACCAGTGCTTGTTTCAGTTTGGGGATATGTTTGTTTTGAAAGAACTTCTTCTTGTTGATTTCTATCTTCTTCAATTTTCTCTTCTGCTGGAGATTCAAGTTCTGGTGGAAGTATTGAAGACTTGAATTCTTCTTCCTCTTTACTCCCATGGGATGTTACTCTTCCTCTTGGAGATGTCTTACAGCACATTTGACAGATGCGAGTGCCTAAGGGATTGCGGTATGTGCAATGCTCACATTCCCAGAATTTTTTTGCTCTATTTCGTTTTTTTTGATAACGTCGAATACTAGAAGCTGCTTCTGAAAGAATTTCTGTGTAGAAAATATTAAAATGAAGCAATAACTAGTGTATAACTACATCTACAACTTCAGTGTGACTTCAATGATAAGGTTATAAAAATTGACAACTTCATTTCCAACAATAAAAATAAATGGATTGTTATGTAACTAACATCTTAACTTTATTCTGAATAATTAACATGATTATTTGCTCAGTTAATTGGTTTGAAGCCACATTTTGTTAAGATTTGTTTGTTTGAAGTTAAGCACAAAGCTACACAATGGAATATCTTTTTGGTCAATGGGTTTCTAGCATTGTAAGTCTGTAGACATGCTGCTGTGCCACTGAGGGGGGGAACACTTTTGTTAGGAAATAACCATATAACTCCTTTGAGCTATTAATTGTACTTCATCAACAATTTTATTCACAATATGTTAAAATATCCAAATTCTACAAAAACATGTAATACTGTATTTCAATAACAAAACTGGAACTACACTAAAATCTTATATATATATATAATTGCTTAGTATAAAATCCAGTACTTTTTATGAAATACAAATTTGTTATTTTTATAAAAAGCACAAAAGTGTTTGCTCTTGGAAACAAAATCTTTGAACCAAAAATAATAATAATGAATTCTTAAAACAGGTATAAATGAATATAAGCTGCTCATGTAGATATGTTCTGCCTGAAATTTCTAAGTGTTTTCTTTAACCCAAAAAAATTTGTTTAAGTTTATGTAAAATTAAAGTATTTTTTATAAAGAATGAACTACAGAAGATTAAAGATAGCAGTACTCTTCAAATATTCAAATATTATGTATGTGTTTTAATGAAAGTAACATCAACTTTGTATATAAAATGTAACTATCATAATTAAAGGGACAGAAGTAATCAAAACTCTACTTAAACTGGCATTTAAAATAACTGGTATAAAACTGTGAAAGCAAAGATATAGTTCAAAAAAATGTTAAAGAATGAGAAACTCCTGGTATGTTACTACATTATTAGTTTTATCTGTGCAAATATTGCCTGAATATTAATTTGTTAAGTACTGTACAAAGTCAAGAATATGTTTTATGTCTAAAAGTTGATATAAAGTGGAACCCCTCTAAGTGGCTACCTCTCAGATTCAGTCACCCCTTGAAAGTAGTTATTCAATCACAGTCCCTTTTTTTGTTTACATAAACCCTAATTATGTACAGTGGAACCCCTCTAATCAGGCCAGTTTGTCTCATTCCTGAACGTGGTTGCTTTAGAGGGGTTCAACTGTATTTGTTTTCAGTCTATTGTCTGTAAAATAAAATGTTTTGAATTTAGCTAAACATTCTTTAAGTCATTAATTTTTACAATAATTTGAAAATAAATTAGCCAGAACAAGTGCAAGCCTAGATCCCATAATGACTTTAACTAAAGAAGCAATATGTGATACATTAACAGCAAATAAAATACTCTTAAACCACTTTTAAGCACTCCATACTGGATATCAGAAGAAATGTTCAATTTGTGCAAATATTAATAATTTCTTGTTATGAAATGTTTGAGAAATAATCAAAGTCTCTGAAATCTTTTGGACATCAAATTATGCACCCAAGCCCACAAGTTCAGGCTGTTATTATTAACCTGTTATGAAGTATGAAAATCTTGCATATGCATTCAGTTAGTTTTTAATTGCAGAACTCTAAATTTCTGAAATATTTATTTCTCATTGTTATAATCTTCATATAATCCAGCCAGGAAAAATCCAAAGCATTATCATCCTTGAAAAATAACTTTATCCAAAATTAACTATCCTTAATTACCTTTACAGGTACAAACACTGCAATTCTAAATGTTAAACTGAAGAAATTCATCAAAGAACAAATACTAAATTGGCCAATCTTAATTAAGACTTTTTCTTTCCATTTAATATGTACATAACTGAGAACTGCCCTTTTTAGTTCAAACTAATCTCCTAAAACATAATACTTTTATTTTATTCTAAGTTTAATGCTTTTTAGGATACTGAAGTTTCCATTATTCACATAATAACTTCCCCTGTGAATTTAATCAAAAACACAGTTTTATGATTTTAGCCATGTTCATTGCAGATAATGTTAGCTGTTTCTTTGTCTTAACTCTTTTGCTGCCATGTTTATTGGTTTGATTTGTTTTGAATTTTGCACAAAGCTACTCGAGGGCTATCTGTGCTAGCTGCCCTTAATTTAGCAGTTTAAGACTAGAGGGAAGACAGCTAGTCATCACCACCCACTGCCAAATCTGGGGTTACTCTTTTACCAACAAACAGTTGGATTGACCATCACATTATAACACCCCCATGGATGAAAGGGCAAGCATTTTTGATGTAACAGGGATTCAACCCCCCAGGACCGTCAGATTACGAGTCAGGTGCCTTAACATGCTTGGCCAAGCTTGGCCAGCCACTTTTAACCATGAACAAATTTCTCATTGCCAGTATTATTTTCAGATGCAGAATTAATTTTTTTAATATTTCACTATTTATCTGAACTCAAAACTAGTAAATATTAGAGAGGTTGAAGGAAATACTCTTTTTTTGTGGTAGTACAAAATTTCAAACTACTATGTGGATAAAAATGCTTTTCATGACTAAAAAAAGAGGTGAATAACATATATGTTCCCACAGTATTAAAAGATTAATAGATATTTTTTCACTTATTTTAGAAGGTTTACTTCCCTTAAACTGCAGATATAACCTTTTAATGCAAATAAAATAGATGACCTATATTGCTAGAATGTATGTTTACTAGCCCAATATCTCATTATTTCAACTTCATTTGGGATTATTATTATCCTTCAAGTTCACTAATCCAGTTGAAACTAAATGCAACATCTGGTTCACCCAACCAATGTTCTAATATGATAAAATGCAGTTGCAGATTCACAGGAGTCTTACAACTGTTAGCCATAAGCTAACCTAATATAAGTTTGTTTATATTATTTCTTTAAAGAAGCTATTAACTTAATTCTTCCATTTACTAAATAAGTTTTTGGCTTACTGGTAATCATAAAATGATGCCAATGTTCAAAACTTATAAAAAAAATGTATTTAAGGAATTGTAAATTTATAAGATTCCAGTTTTGATCAAAACAATCAAAGGATTATTCTTTATTTACCATCATCTTCACTGTTTTCATGAACAGAGAAATAATCTTCTTCTTCAGTAGTTGTTCCAATATCTGTTCCCTTTGACCTTCTGTGCATGGTCCTTTCCCTGATAGAGCTTCTTGCCTTCCCACGGGAGCTTCCAGAGGCTACACTCTGTTCATCATTGCTTTGTCGTTTGTGTGGTTTTCCAACTCTATGAAGGGATCTTGTTGACCCTGATGGTGATGGTGATATAGACATATGTTGAGAGCGAGGATAATATGGAGGTCCCATTCCATATCCTTGATGATGAGGTCCAAAAGGAAAGTAGGATCCTATAAAAATGATATAAGTAACTAAAATTCAAAAAAAGATAAACAAGAAGGTATTTAATGAAACATGCAAAAAAGTTTCTGGGAAAACTTACCAGAATGCGTGGATGTTATTGCTTGTGCTCATACAAGTTAATATAAAAAACAATAATTTTTTCTCAAAAATTAAATTAACAACAATAATGCCATCTAACATATTAATACTCCTTCTTAAAAGTAAAACAATATTTTCTACACTTCTACAATAATGAAAAAATAATTATTAAGTCATTAAAAATTGAAATATTGAAATCTGATATTTTTAAATCAGCATAAACATTTCATAATTTAAAACACACCTGGAACTGCCATTGGATCATACATCACACTTTGACTCCTTTTCATTCTACCATTCATGAAGTAGTCAGGGGCATGTTGTTGAGACATTCTACTTAATGTTCCATCTTTGCCTGGATGTGGTCTTCCAAATGGAATATTATCTATATGTTGTCCTCCAGATGTGCCCCATGAGCTGCCATAACACTGTGGACAGTTTGGGTGGAAAAACGTATGTCCATGGAAATAAGGATGACCGTGTGTGTATGGTGGGAAATGAAGATGTTGCTGAGGGTAAGATGAAAGGTCAGCTACACTCATACTATGTAACATCATTGAAGGCTGCTGCTGAATATCACTAATAAGTAGGAAAAATGTTTTTTTGGTCTGAGAAATGAGTGTATATCATGAAACAATATGTAAATATTTAAAGTTTGTAGATTAATAAACAAATACATTTAACAGAAACAACTGCTAAGCTATGAAACCACAACTTTGCATTATGTAAATTAAATACAGAGTTCTTCCCTAGATACCAGAAAGCTATAAAGTTTTCAAAAAATTTAATTGTAAAGATTTTATTTCAATAAATGGAATTGTTTAATGCCATAAATTTGAATATTCTATTATATTTACATTCAGTTTTATCATTAATTTCTTTTTAATGTATAAATTATTTATTGCTTGTTTTTACATGAATTTTAAAACAGTTTTTAAAAGACATAATAAAAACACTTCATTTGAATTTTAATGCCAAGCTGTATCTTACAAGCTTTATGACAACACTACCCAGTAAAATGTCATTAGAAATACTAAAATACTTATAAAAAGTTAAAAACAATTATATACTGAACAAATATGTTGTGTTCATACCTTCTCTGTATCACAGGACCAGATGACTGGTAGGGTTGTCCAAGGGTGCCAGCCCCAGGAGAGAAATTAGCTTGTGGTATATTAGCTGGAAAATCTTGACTCCAGAGAAAATTTGTTTCTTCCTGACCTTGTGTGTTTTCTGCACTTGTTCGTTCTGTTGCATGCTGGTGCTTTAAGTTCATACCAACAACATACTTATTAAAAAGAGTATAATCCACAACACAGCCCATCTCCTTCCTTGACGTTTATAACTAATTTTTATTTAAAAACTTTACAAAAAAGGAGTTTCAGCAGTTTAATGCAAGAAAAGCAGATCACTAAATATACACAATACAAAATAACAATTTAAAAATGTATATATTTAAGGTTTGTGTACAGTATTTTACAAATTATATTAGAGATTTTACTTATAGATGCAATAAACCATCACCTTGACAGAACATCATATGATAGAAAAAACTATGCAAAAGAAAAAAACAATTTTTAGGTGGTGATATTTTAAAAATGACCTAGTTAGTAAGCAACTGTATTAAGATTACGTTATTTGCTATACTGCTCAATGGTTTGGTCTTGCAACAATCAATATTTACTTTTAAAAAAATATTCTCACCATTTATTGAAAATAAACAGCAAAACATATAGTCTACCCAAGGGTTATAAAATCTCCTATATGCACAACAGAACCAACTAATTAACTGAGCATGGCTTAAACAGTTGCTATAATCAATGTAAAAAATAAGTTTATCCTAGTAGTCAATCACATAGTAGGCAGTTTTTACTAAAGTACTGCTCTACTACAATTAAATAATACATTGCATAGCAGAACATTCACATACAGATATTAGTTTAAGTGAAATTAATCTGGACATTTGTATCTTTTTACACTGATAACTTGTTATATCATTTAGAACTGGAAACAGGAAACAGAAAAAAATATCTGTTGATTCTTAAATATATGTCCAGTATAACATAATGCTGAACTTTTACTCGAATTATACATATTGTTCTTAATTAATCATTTTTGGCACGATTATAATTAACATGTAATTATTAATACAGCTGGGTGAAGTGTGGAATTAGATAATTATCAGGCTTATTAACTGACTACTAATCAATTACTAACATGAGAGATGATTAGTTGAAATAATGAAAAATAGTAATAACCAAAATCACTAGCTTCAATTAATTATTTTGTGAATCATGATGTTAATCAATTATTTAATCAAAATAATGATGATAATTCATAATAGCAATATTTCAATTACTTGAATAGTTGGAATAATCAAAAATATTTCATTCAGTGAATTATTTTCATCATATTAAATCAAGTTAATCTTAATTTTGATTGACTGATTGCTTTACACAACATTAATTGATGTAATTTATGTTCATGAGTAATCAATTAATCAAGTTAATGGCCAGGTTCTAATTATTAATGTTCTATCATAAATACAGTTTTCTTTTCATATTTTTAAAATGTTAACATAAAACATTAAAGACAATGGAAATCAACCATAATGTTTCAAGAAAAAAAAACAAAAAAAAACTCAAAGAAGTTTTATGTAAATCAATTGCTAACCACAAAGTTTGGTGATACTGGTTGGCTATGTCTTCTGATATTTAACTGAAAACCTGGAAGTGCTAGTTTGCTTCTTCTGTCTTCTGACGAGATATCTGAATGTGCTTGTTGGTTGTGTTCTCTATTTGTTGGTTGAAAACTCACAGAAACTTGCTGATTTTCTGACCATATATCTTTTGCCATTTGCTGCTTATACACTGTACTATCTGGCCGAGAATCTTGAGGAGTAAATTGGTCTTCTCTATTTTCTGTTTGAAATTGAGACTCAGTCTTAATTTCTGTCATAGTACGAGGAATTATCAGTTCATCTATGCTGTTTACTCTTTGATGAGTGCGTGGAAGAGTACGTTGTGGTAGGGATGGAGGATGTCCTTCATTACCTGGTACAATTATATATATATAAAAATCACAGCAAAAAACTTTATTTTCAAACTGCTTTGATAAAAAAAATTATCCTTAGTGTAACAGAACTTAATTTCTTTTGTTCTTTAAACTAATGAAGTAAAATGTAGCTGAATTCAGAAGTTATAATTTCCTATGCTGAAATTGTGTTTCTAATATGTACCTTCCTCCACACACAAGATTAGCTATTCTCATTCACTGCCACTCTCTGCATGCAAACATTTTCCTTACATATGCCACAACCCTTCTGTTCCCCCCTATTGCTGACCTAAAAGGAGCATAGTACACGATGCATGTGACTCCCTCAATGGGCCTTTATTGAACTATCACTTCAAAGTATATGGCAGAAAACAGGAGCACTGGGAGTGAGTTTTGTGAGAAGAGAAAAGTCCTATCAGAAACACATTTTCCCAATCAATTGGATTCTAGCTAAACTTGTGAGGTGAGAGAAGTACTGTACCCCCCAAAATGTCCAAAATATACATCTGATAGCTGAGAGAGTCAGACCTGAAGAGGGAAGCTGCACCACTTCTGAGCCAGACACATATTTTGCCCATGTGTGGAATGTGTAAGACATCAGGAAGGAAAATGAGAGGAGTATATCCAAATGAGAAAAAATGTGTTGAGAAAATGATCTTAATCAGAGAAAGATATTTTAACACAATCTTACAATGAGGAAAGCGAGTAAACAAGAATATGACACTGGATGTAGAATGGCTAGGGTGCTGTGGACTGTATTCAGCAAGGCAACTATGCCCAAAACCTCCTCATGGGGTACTAACATCTCTGTGAGGGTAGGATGAGGATCATATCATCTTTATCTAAAACCTTAAAACCAGGAAACTGAGAACCACTCTGATTCCAGAGTATGAAATAAGGATTATTCCTGATCTATTGATCCTGGAAGATGACATCTGGTAATAAAAGGATACCTATCACATTCAATCAACTCCCCCAACCATGAACTATCTAGAATCTTCCAAATGGCAATAATATCCCCATAAAAAGAGAAACTGAGTGACAGCCAAAGAAAGAACCAGAACAATCCCAGGTACCACTGGTGTGACCCACAACACAGATAGAAGAAATTCAGAGAGAAAGAGAGACAACATGGAAATCTGTTTGAGGACTTATGTTGACTGGTTCACTCCAAATTCAACACTAGGCCACAGAGTACTGACATTAGGATGAGGGCTCTCAATCAAAGGGGTGAACTGCATTTTCTACGGTTCAACTCTAGTGGCTGTGCAATTGGTATCAGGATTCACATCATACAGCAAAATGATGGCTCATCTACATCAGCACAACACCACTGTCCTACTCTTAACTGAGTGATTATAGCTATCTTTTTGTAGAACTCATTCAAGAGGGTGCCTCCACAGTTGACCACCCCAACAGCTTGTCACTGATGAGAAGGACTTCCATACTTCACAAGAAGAATGAGGGGTTGAGAATGTATTTCAGAGTCTGGAGGAGTGTCATCAACTGAGACAGTGCAGTTTAGTTGTTTGGTGTTAAGCACAAAGATACACAAAAACTACCTGTGCTCTGCCTACCACAAGTATTGAAATAGGTTTCTAATGGTGTAAATCAGAAGACATCCTGCTGTGCCACAGGAGGGTAAAACACTGCAATGGGTGATCACAAAACCCTATTTTAGAAAGTAGGCCATACCAATTCATTCAACTGAGGTATAGCAGGGATGAGCAAATGCTCCCTTCTGTTTCACCCATGAAGCCCATGAGTGATAGAGTCAGAACAAGCAAATTTATGAAGCAAAAGTTATGAGGTTATTCACCTACAAGAGATCTTGGGAAACACACCATCTCAACAAAGCCATGGAAGATAAGCATGGTTGTACAGTGAGGAATTTGAGTTAAATTATACTTGGACAGGCACTACCTACCATAGAGCAGGATTCATGGAATGAGAGGATAAAGAATGAGCCCCTGAAAAAAAAAAGCATTAATAAAGACTTGCCCAAGTTTAAAATCATACTGATGTCTGAAGAACAGCTACATGTAGAAGGTGAAACCCAAGGAAGCTGAAATTGCAATATGATGTAAATAATATGAGATAAATATGTTAGTTAGGGTTGGTTCACATGCTTAATTTTAGGATTTCCTCCAAAGGCCAATGAAGATAAGAAACACTGAGAAGATAACATGGTGAAATAGACTAAAAGGATCAAAAGATGAACCCAACTGGTGAGAATAGAAGACAGATCTCTATATGAAGAAGACTGCCACAGGTAAAAAGTTTGGAAAGGGAAGCACAGAAGTAAGCAGTGTGGGCAATATTGTAATGAAGGACACTCACTGGGCAAGAAATCTATCTAGATCAGGATGAGGGTGGAGATAAGAAATAGAGGGAAGGGCAATAGGTAAAAAGGAGGAGTTACCCTTTCAAACCACTGAGGTTTTGGGAAAGAAGGAATAATCTAGATAAAGGAGAAGATAACTGCAATGATAAAGTGTGCATAATGTCAACAGAAAACATGTTAGACCATTGACAATCACAAGTCAAAAGGAGAAGGAAATACAATTTAAGAACACAAGGAAACATTTGAATTGAGGTAAAGTAAGGAAATGGAGGACCATGTTGATATCATAATCCAGAAGAGTAGCATGATGAATCCAGAAGGATATATTAATAATGGTAAGAATGGGTGAGGCAAAGACTGTAGTAACAAGAAAAACAAAAGGTATGGGACAAGGCTTTCCACTAACCTGAAGTTGAGGAGATGAAAGACCTCCTGGTCTAAAAGCCGTATAAGAAATTTGGAGACACCAGCCACAGTTGGTCATGCAGCCAGAAATCCTCAAGCATAAGACCATGTATGAAAAACATTCCACTTTCATTAACATATTTCCATGGAAAAGTACATATGGATTGGATCAATGGAAGTAACAAGATCTCATTACCAAGAACCAGACAAAAGCCAAGCATGAAGACAGATGACATAAATTGCAGGATGTAAAACCAATGACTGAGCTTGATGAAGGAGGTCAGGTAATAAAGTAAGTGGTAAAGGAGAGAGTTGTTGTGTATGAGGAAACTACAGTTTAAAGCATGAAGACAGATGACATAAATTGCAGGATGTAAAACCAATGACTGGGTTTGATGAAGGAGGTCAGGTAATAAAGTAAGTGGTAAAGGAGAGAGTTGTTGTGTATGAGGAAACTACAGTTTAACTGGCCAACAGGAAGCAATCAAAAAGACCCAGCATGGGGTGGCATGGATAAAGAAAACTACCCAATGAAGTTATTGGATAGGAGGATAAGGATACAGTAATTGGTATAACCATTCATAGTTGAAAGTATCAATATCCAAAGCCTGAGAATGAAGTACTGAAGAATGCAAAGCCATTGGAAAACAAGAGGATAAAGGGGCCACTATATTGGATAAATCATATTAGGGTGGGGCAGATGATCCACCATGAAATTGAAAGCACCCAGGACATGACACATAATTAAACAAATGTGGTTTGCATAGACCCAACAGAGGAGATCCAATGTATGAAAGCTGAGGGATCTCAACCAGGTGTTACCTTGGTGATTTATATAAGCCACCTCTGTCATGGTGTTTGCATGGATCATCACCAGAAAATGTCTGATTAGAGGGAGGAAGTGATTCAAATTCTGACAGACAGCCAGAAGCTCCAGCAATAATGATTGCTCATCCACTGACCTGAAACCTCCTAGTAGTCAGCCCATACACCACAGCCCTAAAAGGATGCATTTGTAAAGAGGTCTAAATACAAGCAATGAGCAGAAAGTAGGAGTCCTGCCAAAGTGCAAGTCCTGTTCAACCACCAAATCAAATCAGATGTGAGGGAAGGAGGAAGTGTAAAAGGAGCATTCAAGGGATCCGAAACAAGATTCCAGTGACTGTGCAAAGTCCACTGAAGGGAACACATATGTACCTGACTTAAGGGGTCCAGTGGTGTCATAGAAGACCAAACCCCCAAAAACAACAGAACCTTACGTACAGGAAGTGAGGAGTAAGATAGGGCATGGAGAATAGACAATTCTATAGAATGGAGATGGACAGAAGAACATTGGGCCTGACTGAGGTAGATGTTAAAAAGACACCCAAATGTACAAGATATTGGGTAGGACTTCTCCAACTTGATTAACCAGCTATCCCAAGCATGCAAGTGAATAAAATGATGAGTATAACTGGCCAACTCCAGTTCCAAATGGGCTAGAAGAACCCAGTCATCCATGTAATAATGTAAATGCAGCTCCAAAGCATGAAGATGAAGAGCAAAAGCCCTTACCACCCAATAGAAAACATAAGGTGAAGAAGCCAGCCTGAAATATGGGACACAAAATGTGTACACCACCACATGATGGATGAACCAAAGATAGGAAGAAGACCTTGCTGAGATGGGGATATGCAGGTGAGCATTGGCAACATCTATCTTGGTCATCCATAGAACTGGAGAAAATGCCCCCTAGAAGGTGTAAATATAATTTTATAGTTAAATGTTGGAGATGAATGAAGTGATTAAAACAGAATGAATTGATGACAGGCCTCCAGTCTCCAGTTTATTTGGGAACAATAAAAAGATGGGAGTAATACCCCGGCAAATGAAGCAAAACAGGTTTGATAGCCTATTAAGTGAGTAGGTCCTCAACTATCTCTGAGAGACACTGGTAAATGATGGGATCCTGAAGGGAAGGAAAGGAAACAGGCACAGGGACAAGAGAGGTGAGGCAAGAAATGGAATCTCAAATCCTACCTATAAAACTTGAAGAACCTAGATATTTAGTGATGAAAGGATGTTAACAATGAAGAAAGGCTGCAAGTTAAGCCCCCACAGGACCTGTACCCACCTGGTAGTCCCCAGAACTGTTGACAATGTATTATGCAATTTTGAGAAAACTGATGAACCATGGCATCTTGAGAAGGAGGAATTAGTAAAGGCTGGGAAGGGGGAGGATGAGAAGCTGGAATGGGTGCCATGCTTGGCTCTGACTGAAATAAATGAGTTACCAGATGAGAAATGATAGACTGTTGTTGGACAGACACCACCCAAGATTTCAATGACTCCAGGACTGTATCGAAGATGAAACACCCTAAAAATTGAGCTATATGCAAATCCCAGAGATGAGGTGCAGGTAAATGGGATCATGATAAAACAGTGCCTCAATCCAGAAGGTTCAAACAACAGAGAAATCATGCTTGTAATGCCAGAGCCAAAAACAACAAATAAGCCAACAGGAATGTAAAGAGGAAGAGGATGTCCCAAGAAAATCCTTCAGAATTTCTCTGGAGAGCCTAATATAGAAGAGAAATCATGGAAAGATTCTGCAAAACAGTCAAGTTGGTAAGATGTGGGCAGGAAAACTGAGATTGGATAAAACAATGAGGGAATTCGAGGTCCACCTCCCAAATAGGTAAAACAGAACCCAAATAGTTGTTGGTCAAGATAAAAACAATTTGATCCTATGCCTTTGGGGAACAAGGCATACTGACACTATCATTCAACTAAGAGGGAAATTCTTCAGCATGAACCGAAATGTCAGGGGATGGGAGTAAAACCAAACAGGGTAGGGAAGAATGTTCAGGAAGTAAGAAAGATCAAGATAATTAGAAACACAAGTGAAGGATAAAACATCATGTATCTGAGATATAAAGTATGTAAAAACTGTGAAAGGTCAAGCTGAATCTTCAGGTAAGGTACAGGAAGACTGTAAATTCAAAGAGTGAAAACAGGTGATCAAAGCCCTCATAAGCCTGCTCATTTACAAAAGATTCAGAAGGACATGGAACAGTGTCTGGAGATAGAGGTCGACCCATACATTCAATCTCCCTACAAATAAGTCTAGACAAATCTCCTATTTGGCTGCCCACACCTGAAGCCTGTGACAAAGCATCTTGTAACATTGACCTTGGATTTCATTCTGCAATAGTTGACAACTACAAATGAATGAAATGAAGGCAACTAGAATAAAAAATAAGAACTAGAATCCAACAAAAAAACTGGATAGGTTAAAAAAATAACCACTTCAAAAAATAACAAAAGCTTCAAACTGTAATCAAGTCTTAAAAGGAAGACATCTGAGTACAAATGCTACCAAACAAGAAGTAATAGTTGGTAGAAGCACATAGAGTGAGTCACATGAGTGTACTATGCTCCTATTGATGGAGTAGTGAAGCATGATGATTTGCATGAGAGACACATTGAAATTACTTGATTCTAATAGAGGGGGGGAAGCAGAAGGCTTGTTGTGTGCAAAAAGAAAGATGTTGCATATACAGAGGGCAGCAATGAACAAGAATAGCTAACCTTGTGAGAAAATGGAAGTACTGTATAAGAAATATTTTCTTCAAAATTATATTCAATATCCTGTAAAGAACAATTTATGTGACATATAGTAATGCGATCTATATAGAGACCACACAAGTCAAGACTGTTATGTGCTGAAATAAACTTCCAAATATAACATGCATCCAATCTTCAAAATTATATAGAAAGGGAAACACTTAATGTGTAACAAAAAATATCTTTAGGGCCTACAGAAAAACAATGGTTTAAAACTGAGTGCTTTAACAATTTCAATTCTAAACAAATTGTTTCTTTAATGTTTTCACATTTTTTAATTGTAATGAAAAGAGCAAAACATAATAACTTTAAAAGTACAAGAACTGTGAAATTAAGATAATTTGTCATGTATTCTAATACCACATGTGGTAAACTAAGTTAAAAGTCTTACAAAAACCTTTTAATTCAAATTTTAACATTGAACTATACTGAATTTTAAAGTTTTTAAACATTTACAATTTTAATAATGGTAACAAGGTGATATATATTTGTTTTTAATGTATTTAATAATCTTATACATTTTTAGTGTGGTACATTTATCTTCTTTAAAAAAAATTAAGTTGATATTTCATTAATTTTGTAGTTTTCACTAGTGAAGAGCAAATAGTTCTTGAGGAGTAACCACCAAAACTACAAAACCAATTAAAGTTTGAAAAATAAAGATGAAATTTGTACGTTTTGTATAACAGAAAAGGATTTAAATATTTCTTACCATGGTGTCTTGTCATTTGAGGTTGGTCAGACATGACACCTGATGCCTGAAGAGTTTCACCACCTCCATCAATTGAGTCTTTTGGTGTCGGTGGCAATGGACGACTAGCCATAAATCGCTTCAAACTTCCGAGTTTATTTGACCAGGAGAACTCTTTTCTAGGAAGAAGAGGTGTCTGCAAAAGTAGAATATATCATATAAGAAAAACTAATAAACTCTAATTTTAAATTAAACTGCTATAATCTACACAGAAACCCTATAAATGCACACTTTCTTTGTCAAAAACTATATAACAAATCTGGATGTAGAAAGTTGTCAATGATCTAAAGGAGAGAAATAGCACTTCACATAAGTTTGTAGAACAATGCAATTCTTATAATTTGATTTAAACAAGCTATTCAGGTTCTGTATTCTAACTATACAAAGAAACAAACTATGCATATAAACAAGAGAGCAGAAGCTCTTACCTCAGCAGTAGAACTCCTACCAATTGTTCCAAAAATTGTTTTTTCCTTTTTCTTTCGAGGGGGAGGAATTGGCATTTTGGAAGGATCTCCACTCAAAATTTGTGTAGAGTGTGAGGGAAGGCGTCCTCCCCCATCAACTAGACTATCAACAGCACGTCGTAAGTGAGATTTCCTTTTGGGATGTCGATGGTACATATCATCACAAGAAAGGCAAAAAAGTTGCATGTTACATTTATCACATCGAACAGCTGGTGATGAACATCCACAGAGATCACAGTGCCTCCCACCTCGTGATCTTCCTATAAATGGTTGAAAACAATAATTTTGAAGAAGTAACTTTAATTTGAGAGCAAATTAACATTGTCACTGTAATATCTGTAAACATTTGCTTCATTTGAACAACTAAATCTAGTATCATGACTACTTTAAACAACTTACGACTACATTATCTGAATGTTTTGATATATAACTGAACAGATTTTGCAAACTTTTCAAACATTAGTTTTTATCCCTGTTAACCTATGATACACATCTGGTCATCATCTGGAGTTCAATGCTCTTGTAATTTAGAAACAAACCAAGCATATATAGTTCAGAATTTAACAAAAATATGCAGTTCAGAGTATTGTCCAAATTGTTCACATTCTTTAATTTCAGTTTGTGCAAATACAAAAAATTATATATACATAGCTGCTACCTAATTTACATCTAGAATTTAGTTCCACACACACATGTCATAATATTTTCTACTACAAATTCACTAGTTAAAAATGGAATAATTTAAATCCCACAGACTTGCTTTATAAAGTGTCTTATATTTATCTCCACAAATAATTTCAAAAAATTACAAAGTTTAGTGTCTGTATCAGTTGAGTGAAAATCTATGGTGTTACCATTATTGTGCCCCTGTATTGTTGTTAGTGTTATTTAAGATCTGTTTTTATTAATGTGTTGATCTTGTTATGCTTTATAATTTCTGATTATAATATAATTTAAGAAATGTTGTTCTACTAGTGTTGATCCTCTTGGGTTTTATGAAAAATGTTTATATTGTAATACATTGATTTGTTTGGCTCTAGGATTCCAGAATACATCAAGAGAGAGTTAATAGCATTTATATATATTGTAATATATTGCTTTGTTGCATTTTAGGATTCCAGAAGACATCATGCAGAGAGTTAACAGCATTTTAAAAGAATGATTTGTGTATGTGATGACATATTGCCAAAAAGGTAGGCCTTATTATCATGGGTGATATTTTTGAAATGTATGAACTGGTTCATGGCAAGTTCTAAACTATTCAACAGTGTTATTTTACACAAGTAATTGAATGGTTGGAGGGATGCCACAGCTATTTCCTTAGAAGGAGAAATTCTTAAAAATAATGCAAAACCATAGGAAATAACATTTTATGAGAAAGTGTTTTCATTGCTTACACAATAATCTAAAAAAACTATAGCAGGGAATTTAAAAAAAGTAGTAGGGATTAGTCTGGGATGTGGTTTTAAAACTCACTACTTTTTTAAAATGTCAAAGTTCTCTTTAAAGTAATACCCTTTTATTCACAAGAACATTACTGGGATTAGCTTAAGGCTGTTCTTGAGGCTAGGCATACTTATTAGTACCAATAAAAAGGTAATAAACAAAGATTTGAAGATTATGAAACCTCAAAAGTTAACTTTTTCACCTGAATATATATGTCAAACGTTTAGCTATGTTCCTTGTGAATCTGCCAGAGAGATTTGGATGCCACTAGCATTGAAACAACTCCCACCAAATTTCAAGTGATTTCATGTGAAATGTGCTGGTGCATGGGAATTAAATCCCCTTGTGCACTTGCAATAACTTCATTCTTCCATAATGCAAGAAAAAAAGGTGCACCAGAAGTGTGTAGAGGTACCTACCACAAACATATTTTCAGGTAATAAAAATATTAACTTCTAAACCACATAATTCACCTATTCACACAGTTTAGTTAGGATCCTAAATCGAATTGATGAAATGTCAGTGCAAATCTTACCTAGATGAGTTCTCTTCCAAAAATGCTCAAAAGTAGCACCTAGAGTGTGGCACCTGATGGAAGGAGCTCCATAGGCACACACCTATGGTACACCTCATCTTGTCTTGGCCAAGATATATCATTCACATGGAAAAGAAAGGGGGAAAGAGGTAAATGAACTACATTTGTTGCATAAACAGGCTAAATGAGAACACAACTGTTGAAGTACTTGCACACAAAGTAGCAAGACAATCAATACACATAATGTGGCTTGGATGTATTCAGACCATACCCCATATGTTTATCTCAACTCTGTTGACATTTCATATAGGACAAACTCCAGCAGTAGTACAAGAGCGCATTAGTTTGTATTATGGATTCACGTGCACCATGAGCCATACTCCAGCTATGGGAGGAAGGCACATCAAACAAATATTATGGTACTGTAAGTGCAGAGGAAGGCACTGTATTATGCAGTATGGTTTCATATGTAATGTGGGCCCACCTTAACTCTACTGAATATGATCTGGCTGTGTGAGAAGGGCACAGTATTATAGTCTGTGCTCACTTCAACTCTACTGACTAGACTCAGGCTGAAGGAGGAAAGTACAAGTGATATGAGTTATGTGTTAAATTTTCATGGTATTGAAGCTCTTCTGAACAGCCTTATCTGTTGAGTTTAACTGGCAAAGTTTCTTCCATTGCCCCAGTGGCTAGAAACTGGTAAGTGGCAAGGGTCTCCCTTGCTCTACTTGAAGAAAATAAAGGGAAAGGGATTTGTGGTGTAGAAATGTAGAAAAAATGCCCAGATCCACGTCAGTCCCATTCCAGCATAAAAATTTCTTTTACTGGAGTCTATACAACTGGTGTCTGAGAAATGGTTTTTGAAATCCACAAGCACAAGCTAAAAAAGTAGACAGAACAGTTCTCAGATGCTGGATTTTCCATAAAAGAGGTACTGTCTGGATTGGATAATTCAATAAATATGTAGACCATGGGGACACCTCAAGGGGTCTTGCAGAGCACCCCAACTTGCAAAGAACACAGGAAGAGCCAAGGTAGATGATATGAATGCTTTCCATTATCCTGGTTCAATGCAGATTTTGGGTAAGTATACCCTGAGCAGCAACACTAGCCACCTGGCAGGAACTAATGAAATAAAAAGAGGATTCTGAAAAATAAATATTACATATTTTTTCTCAAAAACAGTAGGGTAATTGGAGAATGGTGACCTATGAAAACCAAAAATCAGCAGAAGATAAAACAGTCAGAAGACATAGAGAAGGACATGAATTTGTGCAGAATCAACCATCTGCCCACTGGGCATGGGATCATTCAAGGGCAGGTGAAGAAAAGATTGAAGCAAGTGAAAAATGTAAAATAGTCTGCAAGCATCCATATTATGAGATAAGCACATCAACCAAAGGAGTTTACAGACTCGTCTAGCAAGGGTAGAAGAAGAAAGGTGTTTGGACAAAGAAGAGTCCCAGATTAGGGACAGAGGAAGAAACAACACATAGTGCTGAGAAAGGTAAAATGCCATGGAAAAGGCCTTCCAACAAATAGTAAAGGTAGAGAGTGATCAATCAACCATTGATGAATAACCAGGTAAAAAGGCAGAAAGGCCGTTTATGGTATGATAGCCAGGAAAAAGGAGTGACAGTAAGACAAGTGATAAAAGACTTATCACAATCACTGACAGACAAGATAGTAGAAGAGCAACAGGAAAGCAACAAGACAGTTGCCACACAATTAAAATGTAAAGCCCAATGGGTGACAATTCAGACAAATTCCATGAATGAGGATGGATGAAGTAGGGATGCATGAGGGTAAAGCAAGAGAGATGGGATATTAGAGAGAGAAGAGGAGGGGGTCTGAATGTCAAGTGGACCAATATAAGTGTAGTCAGAAAGGTGCTGATGATAGGAACAAAGAAGGCAAGTATTGTGTACAGATGAAGACCAGATGGAAGAGACAAATAGGGAATACAGAAAAAGGTAAGACCAGCCCTTGCTGAGATATCATTAGTCAGTGAAAAATAGAAGAAAAAAGCCAAATGTTGAAAAGTGGCAAATGTGTCCATATAGAGCATGTCCACCAGGATAAAACCCACAAAAGACTTGGGGATGTAGGGACCACTCTGCTGATAGAATGAACACTGAAGAGAAGTAGCCTGTTGTCAAGATTTAAACTCCTGGCATGTGACAGGCAAGAAGACCAACATAGTGTGAATGGCCTCAAAAAGGTATTTCCAATGCTCAAAAGCAAATGATTCTGGAATTTGGGATTATTAAATGGTTGGTTCAAGAAATTGCCATGGAATAGTTTGAGTGGAACATGATAAAGTGATCCACTAGTAGGAGCAGGAATGGGAGCATGTCAGTTGAAAACAAAAGGGTCAAGTGTGTTGTGGTAAGATGAACACTTTTCCAGCATCCAAACTTTGTAAGTCCTGCTCACATCTAGAAATGTAAAATTAGTGAAATATACACTATCCTGTACCATTTGCTGATGAAGTCATCAGCAGAAAATGAGAGCAACAGAAGGAGATGCAATGGGTACTCACAGAATTGTATGTGTGTAATAGTTTTGCAAGAGTGTCAAAACGATGAACACAAAATATGTGTGTAATAGTTTCTAAAATTAGGTGGGAATTGTCTCAAGGCTAGTAGCATGCAAATCTCTCTGGTATACACATGAAGAAAGTCCTACTTACATCTAGAAATGTGTCTCAGTCAGAAAAGTAAGCATTTAAGAAAAGAGAGATCTGATTTGGGAGTTATTATGGAAACACCAGAAGAGTATGGGTACACTATAGTCACCCAAACAATTGTTCAAGGAGAAACTCACAAACAGTGACTCCAAGAATAAAACTCTTAGGTCCACAACGACCACTGTAGGAGACACAAAAGTGACTGCCCCAAAGGAATGAAATGTTCCAGGGAAGCTAGAGTGAAAGGATCCTATGCACAAAAAGAGAATGAGAAGGGTAAAACTTGAAGACTAGATATGAAATAGCTCACAACCAAAGAGGAAAAGACCTAATTCAGTCAAGGCAAGAGAGGAAGAAAATGTCCTAAAGTACTAAACACAGAGTAAGAGTGCAAAGGAAGTAGAATCCTAGGATAGCCCCTCCAAACCAAATATTCACCTGTAAAAGATGGGAAGTGGAAAAAGGAGAAACACTGAAGAATAAGCTAACAGGAAGAAACAGTCCAAGAAAAGGAATGCCAGCTACAGGATGTGAATATGGCAAGTGAAGACCATATAATACCAATGACTACACATGGGGTCAATGCTTAGTCTATGGAAGAGCAAGGAATTTAACAACACAAAATAGATGGTCAGAAAATATAAAACAAGTAAAATACAAGTTGAAGATGATGTGTAGGAAGTTGCCTGACATACTGACCAAGGCCAACCACAGATTGGATGGAAAAGGCCATATATAGAGTCCAGAGAGAGGACAAAATGAAATGAGAAGAGGAGGAAAATAAGGTGTAAAAACTGATAAGCAGTTTTCAGGAGAAAATGAGAGCAACAGAAGGAGATACAATTGGTGCCCACAGAATTGTATGTGTGTAATAGTTATTAAAATAAAATAGAGTGTCAAGCTAGACTTGTGACAGAGACAAGACGAAAAAAAGAGGAAATTCTGGAATCCAGTATGGGAAGATTATGAGGAAAATGATCTAGACCTCCTGCCTGGGAGTAAAAGGCAAGGTCAAGAAAGAGGTAAAAGCTTGGAAAGATAATGAGAGCAGAAACCATATAACATCAGTTCAGGACACCAGGATGAAAGGAAAACTGAAACATCCATGAAAAGAAAGTTAGCCAGATGAATAATAAATATACAAAAAGAGGGAGTGTGTTTTTCTTATGACAAGGCACATCGGACTATCTACTCTGTCCACTGAGGGGAATGGAATCCCTAGTTTTAACATAAATCTCAAAACTTACTGCTGTCCTATCAGGAAACCAAGAAGAAAGTATAGAGGAATATAACCCAACCCAATAAGTCATGAAAACAGGGAAACACACAAAGGAATAGGGAAAAAAACAGAACAGGCCAAGCAGACAAAAAGAATGTCTACAAAAACCCATATGAAGCATGGATAAGTGTTGCAAATAAAAGACAAATTTTGGGGAGGGAATACAGGAGAGCCCAATCCCTAATATATCCAAATAGATACCAATGAGAAGACACTGAGAGAAAGCAAGGAAGTCTACAAGTTAGGACAACAATGAGTCACAAACATGTGGAGGATGAAGAATTTAAGTATGATAACAAAGCTATTAGGGAAAAGAAACAGTATAAATCCTAAACTGAAACAAGGAGATAAGACAAGGTAAACCCCAAGAACTATGAGTCATGAGGAAAAGTGATAAGAATAATAAAAACCACAACCAAATGATAAGGAAAGGGACACATCTGAAAATGAAATCTAGAAAGGAATTAGAAGGTTAAGATCATTTCACAAAAGAAAGATACTACTCAAAGCAAATCAGGTTAAGGTTGTATTCCATTACATTATTTAAACTGAGAAAAGTGAAATTTAGCTGATGTGAGGGTAGTAGGAAGTTTAGAAAGCATGTGGTAATCATGAACTCTTTAAACAATATCTGCAATGTCCCTGACAGTTAATGAGCATTTAGAAGCCACAGCAGAAATAAGGTCTAAGTGTGAACAATATCTTTCTCTCAGGACACAGTACAAGTCACCTTGATTTCAGAATTCAAGATAAAAATTAAAGCTTTTGAAACAAAAGCTAAAGAAAATGAATATCAAAGTTTTATCAATGATAAACATCTTGATAAATTGAACTCAACAAGAAATTAAAACTCATCCATTTAACATAATACTGAGGAGAGGAATGAAGTTATCACAAGCATAAGTGCAAAGGAAGAGTTATTGCACAAGGAGGTATATTATCCTCCTAGTGATGGAGGGCTTTTGTTGCATGATGACATCATTATATAATTGTGAAATTCATGTGAAATTAGATTGGAATTGTCTCAAGGCTAGTAGCATGCAAATCTCTCTGGCAGACATGTGAAGAAGATTACTAAAAGTGCATAAGGATGAATTATTTGCTTGAAATCAAAGGTTTAGAAGTTCCCAGCCACCGTTCATAATCAGAGGCTTTCTGCAGAAGAAACATGATCAAAGCAACTGGATCATAGTGATTCCATTCAACAATATTAGTAATATACCTGTCAAAGTCACTGATGTAGTTCCAAGAGAGTTTAGTATCTTTATTATGCTTTAGAGTGATATTAGGTGCCAACATGCATATAAGAGGGAGAATATGTAAAACTTTGCCATGATTTGTGGTCTATTACTGGCCTTGTTGACTTTTTCACAACAGTTCATTACAGTGAAAATTGTGATGACAGACAAAACAATGTAGTCATGGCATTAGGTATTCATTACTAACAATGGAGAAAGTGGCTTCAAGGTGAGCAGATGATCTGGAATATTGTATTTATGAAGTATGACTAACCATTAGTATATGAACATCATGGTAAATATATTTTATGACAAGACTTTGCACTGTAATTGTTGTATTTTGTGATTCTTGGTTACAATGTTGTACTTGAATTGTGTTTCTTTCAGAATAAGTGATCATATTATATTTGTGTTATGTTACATGATTATCAAATATCTTACTTTCCTTTAGAATATTTGTGATAATTGAATTTTTGCATCTCCTATGAACAGAAATGAACCTAAAAACTACTACATGCTAGGTAAGTGTTCTGTTACTAAGCTAATGACTTAACCCACTAGCTGTTGTTACAGAGACACTTGTTAATATTGAATCTAAACATATTAAATATATGAAACAAAAACTTTTCAAAATTTCCAATTTAAAGCCTGCTAAGCCCAATCTAGATCTCACTGCACAACAATTTTTTTGAAAAGTTTTGCTTCCTGAAAAGTTTTTGCTGATTGTGACAGGTACCTGGTGGGTATGCACAAATATAGTTTTGGTATTGCTTCATCATGCAGGAACTCTTAGAAATAGACAGTTAACTGTTTACCAACAATAACATATTTAATTGCATTTATGTTTCTAATATGCTATTAAGTTAAACATAATTAAAAGTGTTTTGCTCCTGATTTTCGTTTGCATTAAATGTTCGGTGCATCACATTGCAGTGTCCAACAGTAGTCAGCAAGTATTGATGGATTCCAGTTGACCTGATATCATTTTTACATTGTAGCAATGTCCTGGTGAAACAAAGAGTTCGATGGAATGGTACCTGATGAGCAAATTTGGATGTGAATTTCGTGATCAGCAGCCAAAATTCTATAAGGGACACCCAACAGTGTTCAAGAAGCAAAAACTTTGTTGTGCAGTGTCATGTACTAATCCAGTTTTTATGTGTTATTTTCTATACCCTAAATTGAGGATGCTATCTGCTGTTCTATTGAATAGTTGTATTGTGCCCCAAACCACCCTCAGTATGTTATTAACTTTCACATGAAGCAGGAAATAATCTAGATCCCAGTGATCCAATTTTATACTTCTTCAGTTGTAAAGAGGAAGTGTGGATTTTCAAGAGTAGTTTTGTACTTTCAAACAGATTTTGTTTTAACTCTAAAGGAAGCAGAATATACCATGAAGTCTTGTTTTGTATTCATGTTCTTTTTTATTGTCTTTCATTTCTTATACAACAACAAGAGATCTCAGTTCACTTTAAAATGCAGTTTATCTTTGATCCAGCATAATTTTATCTCTTTATTATCTCTAATGATGACTATTTTATGTTATAGAACAGTAATCTTTTACCTCGTAGGTGATCAATCATGCTTTAAAAAATATTTTTCTAACTTTGCAAACAATTTTTGTTCCTTTTTACAGTAAATCTTCTCCCTTTTATTCAGCTGGGTACAGTTCATTATTCCTATCTTTTAATGTACTAAATCTACAAGTCTTTCATTGTCATGAGTGATAAATTAATTGTGTACTTTATCCATTCTAATAATATAAATTTTAACTACAACAAAGGATCTATTGGTTTACCTAGGCCATTCCATCTATTAAGCTAAATTATATTAAAAAAACAAAAAACAATCAAAACCAGCCCTTTGTCATTCTAATATTTATTTAGCCTGTTTCTAAACTCCCTTAAATTTACTGCATCTTAAAGTAATGCATTCCAAATACCAATCACCTTGTTAGAAACAGTGAACAATTAGCCAAAGATGGCTCCTTCTATACCAAATTTATGTTTTGTCTTCTAATCCTACAGTTTATATCATTTAATTAAAAGAAAAGATGTACTGATGCTTTTCTTTTCAAGCAAATCTCCTCTAACTTTTCTTTCTCTTAAGAGAAAACAAGTTAAAATATTTTAATCTGTCTTTGTACATCAACCTTTCCATGCTAGGCATCATTCTAGTAGCCCAACTCTTAACCCTTTCTAATAATTCAATGTCCTTCCTGAGGTAAAGAGCCAAAGACTGAACACTATGTTCCAAATGTGGAATAATTAGCAACTTATTCTTCTTAATTCAACTTATATTCAGTATTCCTATAGATACAACTTGAAAACCTATTTTCCCTACTTCTAGCACCACAGTGCTATTCACTGTCTGGATGACTTAAGCAACTGATCAAACCTTAACACCAAAATTCTTTTTTTCACCATAACATTGTAAGGTTATTCCCATCAAAACTATACTTAAATACAATTTATAACCTACATTCATTATCTTGCATTTGTTATAATTACAAGCCATCTGCTATCTATTTGTCCTTTTCACTAAACGATCTAAATCAGCAGCATCGTCATCCTCACAACCAGCAACACCCAAGACCATGACAACATCAGCAAATTTAAGGAGTTTATTGATTATTCCTTTATATATGTCACTGATGTAAATTTAAAGGAGCAAAATTTCTAACATTGAGCCCTGAAGATCCCACTTATAATATGAAACCAGCTTCACTAAACTCCATTTATAACATTTGCTTTCTTCTATCCAGGTACTTTTCTATCCAATAAACCAATTTATACCCACACCTACAAGGATAAATTTTAGCAAGTCTCATCAAATGCTTTCAGAAAATGCTAATATACTAAATTTACTCCCTTATCTTTATCTATGTAGCACTAATCTCTTTAAAGAATCAGAACAAATTAGTAAGGAAAAGTTTTCTCCTAGTGAAACCATAATTACTATCTAACATTTTAAATTTTGTTAAACAACTTTGGAAATCATCTTTAATCAGACTTTCAAAACTTTTTTTCAACCATTAAAATAAGTCTAATAGGTCTATAGTCTTTGGCATATCACATAATATGTTAACCTATTGTGTATTAACAGTCTTGGTTATAATGTTACCTCATGATACTTACCTATTTCACTGTAATGAGTAAATCATCTAGTGCTTTAAGATTTTGAATGTTTATATTAATTATAGTTAAACAACAATGTACTCAGTTTATTCTGTTCTGGATGGTTTATCACTGTCAACTTTTTCACTTTTCTGTAAACAACTGTGTACAGTGCTTATGGTTCCTCATACATTAAAGTCATGTTCAATTAGCAGTAGACTACTAAGAGCATAAAACAGAGAAAGACAGAGCTACATGTAGCTCAATAAAGAATTTAGCTTACATTATAGTATAAAAAAACAACAAAACAAAATCATTAAACACATAACAAAGCATGCTTTAATTCATATAAATAATGTAAATACAATAAGACAAAAACAGTCAAAGGAAAGATAACATAAGATAAAATAAAATATACATTTTAAAATATATTACATATTTGTAGAAAGACAATTTGAGTTTATCTTCATATTTTTACTTGTTAAATTGTTTTTCCATTCCATTTCAGTTAAATTTATCTAAAGATGTACTTATTTTATTGTTTGATAATTTAGTGATTCATGTGGTAGTGTACATATTGTTCTGTTATGACTACATGTTGTAATCTTTATTCAGAACTGCAGTTATGCTAATTTGTAGATAGTTTCGAATACCTAAGTTATAGCAGTAAAACATCATGATAGGTGATTTCTGAAACTTATTGGCACTACTGAAAGTATTTTTAAAACATTTGTTTTCAAAACTTTAAATTAACAAATTAAATCTTTAATCACAGAAAAAGAAAGTTATGTTAAATTTTAAACTTATTCTATATTAAAAAAATAGATCACAAACACTGAAAATGTAAGTATTTATGTTTTTCAACATGAGTATGCATGCAATGAATATTTAAACCAAATAGATAATTGAAACATTTGAGTAAAACTTTCTAAGTGTTATTTGCCATATTATTCATACACATGAAATACAAACTTAAAACTAAAATAGTTGGCATTACATTTTATTATTACTTCAAAATATTTTTACTACAAGTTTTTCTGAAGTTGTCTTTGTTTCTATATGCTAAGTTTTTAAACGTATCTTTTACTTTTTATGCAGAAATATCTTTTAAAACATAAAATTCTATTTTTAAATATTTATTAGTGAGATGAACAAATCTTAGTGTAAATCTTTAAGTCTTTTTTAACTCATCTGCTATTAATATAGAAACAAACTTATGTATATGTTGTATCCACAAGTGGATACATATGTGGATAAAATAGTTTTACAAATTAAAAACAGCACCATAAAAAAAAGACAGAAGGTAGGCTAAATCTCAAAGAAAGAGATTCATCTGGAGTAAATTTCCTACTTGTTTCTGGTTTTCTACACTTCTATTCAACATACCAAACAAGAATAAGAAATCAACCTACAACTCATGCAAGCTAGTACACAATGCCATATGTAAGCCCCTCCACACCCTTATTACAAAGCAAATTAAAGGCCAGAAATGACATTCAGTTAAACAACATCAACCAATTAAGAGCACCAATACAACTTAACACAGTAAAGTTTTTATTTTTGAATAGCTGACAAATACTTTAATAAACCCATAAAATATAAAGTATTCATCCATGTTTATTCATGTTAGAATAAAAAATCTCTTCTGAGTCTTTTGTTGTGTAAATATATTAGTGATAATAGAGAGATTAGCTGCACTTCTTTTACTCATTTGATTGACATTAACAGTGCTTTCAACTTATCTTAAGAAAATATAATTGTCAAGTATTTAATAATACTTTAATAATAATCATGAAACAAAATGAGAGTCATAAAAATCACTCATTTAAAATCATATTTGAAGCATCTGAATAGTGACAATGACTATTTCACTGTGTTAGCTGAATAAAACTAAAACTTATTGTACTTATAAAGCTGCTGAAATCACTATGCAAATGTTAATGAAGTAAATCAATATTTCAGCATTTATATGAATTTTCATTTAAGTAAGCAACTGACTTTTTCAGACAAGCATACGCAAAAAAGACATCTTAGTGCTCTATTTTTTTCACAGAACTCCTATGGATGGGGTCCCAATTATTCTGTTCTTGTGTCTGAAAAAGGTGCTAGTATATATATATATATATATGTTAAAATTAGATGGATAATACATTACTTTGGGCACATAATTATATTTGAGAGTTGTTTAGTATAGATCCTTATGAGTAAATTGAATCAGGTATTTGTCCTCCCCATGCCTGGTACTGTTTGCATATGGATATTTAACTAATAAAGATGAAAACCAACAAGTATAATAAAATTTATAAAAAACAAATAGAGACCAATATATGCATAACCTAGCCACGTATAGTGATAAAGAAAGTTTTAAAACTACAAAAAAGTATTGAATCAAGAAATTCAAACAACAAAACTGCATTACTTAAACTTTTTAAAAAATGTATCCCTACTTTGGCTCATACTAACATAATTACAATGATTTGGAAATGTATATATAAAAGTTTTTGAATTTTAAGTAACTCAGTTTTTGTATTTTTGACTTTCTCATTTCAATACTTTTTGTAGCATTAAAACTTTCTATGTCACTATACCTAACTAAGTTACATATATATATATATATATATAGACTCCTACCTGTCTTTATAAAGCTTTAATTTTTATTATACTTGGATATATATATATATATATACATTTAGAAGTATATCTTCATTTATTTTTATCATAGTTAATAGGTTTTTTCATATCATACTTTATGTTTGTTTTGAAATTTCACACAAAGCTACATGAGGGCTAACTGTGCTAGCCATCCCTAACTTAGCAGTGTATGACTAGAGGGAAGGCAGTTAGTCATCACTACCCACTGCCAACTTTTGGATTACTCTTTAGTAATAGTGGGATTGATCATAACATTATAAGGCCCCATGGCTGAAATAATGAGCATGTTTACTGTAACAGGGATTCGAATCCATGACCCTCAGATTATGAGTTGAACACCTTAACCACCTGGCCATGCTGGGCACATTTAAGAGCAATTGTGTGTGTGTGTTTTTGGGCTACCTGCTGTGTCTACTTAGGAGAATCAAACCCCTGATTTTAGTATTGTAAATCTGAAGACTTACTGCTGTCCCACCAGGGGACCATACTTTATGAACTGTATGTATTTACCTATAAATATATATATATATATAAATATGCAAGTAATATAACATTAAAAAGTTTTACCAAAAACTAAATTATAGCATTGAAAAAGAGTCAATCAATAATTCTGTATAATTGTTAAATTTCCTATAAAAGCTTTTCATATCAAACAATGGTTTCTGTGAGAAAAAATTACTTAAGCTAAAAATGTACATTTTAAATGCAATGTATGTACATGTTTTAGTAACATTTGATGAAAACGGCATACTTACTCTCTCTAAACTGTTTTTGTTCCAACATAGTTGCTGTTGAAAGCGATTTTTACTTCATTAGTATCTTTTACTTCAGAGCTATGTGGCGTATCCACTTGCTAAATTTCTTAGAACTTCTGGAAAGATATTTAATGAAGAATATAAAATAATAAAGTATTTCAAACAATTAAGTCTTTTATGAATGATTAGAAAATTTTATTAAATCTAACTTTAGTGGAATAACACATCTTTTGCTGTGATGAAAATAAAAGAAAAGAGATTAAACCTACACAATTTTTTTTTGATGATACATGTTTAAAAGGCATATAAAGTCAACCTTCTCCCTATTTTCTGATGCATTTACTTTTTCTACTGAAGTATACACTATATCCTGAAAGCAAAGCCACTGGAAAACTGCCAGTAATGACACATCTTTGCTATTTCCTTGCCATGGCAATTTGAAGACAAGTAGGCAACACAGGATGACATCCTGATGCCACACCTTCCCTGTTTTCAAAGCAAGAGCTAAAAGAGTATTATAGTAAAGTTTGCACAGAGCATGTCCAAATTGCTTATAATTACAAAAATGATATATTTATTACTTGAAAATTAACTAATCTTATCTAATGTTCTGAAGGGGATTAATTACAATTTAAACAGCAAACAATAAAGATGCAAGTTAATAAATCAATAAATTTTTAATGATATAAATGAAAAAATCTAACTTTTATAATAGTTAGCTATCAGGTTTGGTAAAATAATATACAATGATCACTACTCTGTGTTTTCACTTCTACTTCCCTTTTAGTACATCAGCTAATAATACCATGATAAAAGTTTAAGCTAATCACAGAAACTCTAAGACATCAATTACTGAGATATGAAACTAGAATACTGATTTTGGCCATACAAACATATTATTAATATATTTGTTAGTACAGTAATTGTATTTTAATAACTTTTTTATATTTCTAAATGATAAACTGTTGAATCTTGGATGAGTTACATATATTCACTTCTTTACTCTAACAACTCTATTACCTAATAAGCTCCACACAATTCTCTAATGAATATTAATAGCATACAAATTTTGCCTAAAGGCAGTGTTTCACCAAAGAAGCATTAGAATATTAACTTTTATTTTCTAAAGATATTACAAAGCATACTAATATTTTATAGAAATAATTACAAGCACAAATCCATACAATTTCAATGACTGAAACCAGTTACATGGAGATTCAGTATTATTTAACTTATGTTAAATTTACTGTACAGTCATTCAACATATATATTAATTATACACTCTTGCCATTTTTACCATTCATAAGTTAAAGCTATTTTAATGTCAGTTATTCTACTACTATTATTTACCCAAACTATGTTAAAACCATGTTGTTTCCATCAAAAATGTTAAAGCTATTTTAATGTCATTTAAACTGTTTATGTTAAAGTCATTCTTCTATTATTTAACCAATTATATTATTTCAATATCATTTAAATTATTCTACTGTTAGCTAACTTATTATATTAAAGCTATTTGCACTTAATTTGAACTATGTATTCTTCTGTTATCTAACAAATTAGTTAAATCTTCTTTATTGTCATTTATCCTATATAATTAACAATTATTCTGCTCTAACTTGCTTTAAATAAAATCTTATTGGTTAAGTGTAAAGTGAGATACTATTATTTAAATATTATGTTAAAAATCATGCAGTTATATTTACCTAAAATTATCTTGGAGCTATTGTAATGTTATGAATTATGCTAGAATTACTTCTGCTGAAATCCACCCAAAAATATGTCACACAGCCTTATTATATTCAAGTTATTCTAAAGTTATTTAATGTTGTCATGTTGAATTATTTTTACTACTATTGAAGCTATGTTAAAAATATTCCAATGAAGTTTATTCTAGCTGGATGGTTATTTAACTATTTATTCATATGATAGGTATTTTATATTACTCTAACTTATTATGTTAAGCATTTTTAAAATTGTCTAAACAGATTGTGTCAAAACTATTCTACTATCATTTATCATATCTATGTTAAGGCAAATTTAATCATATTTTATTTTAATGTGTTGGCCATAAGGGAAAATTGAAGGCCTTCACATGCAAAATATTCAGTTTTGCATTTCATTTTGTTTTCCTGCATTTGAAAGGTTTAAAGTCAGGGGCAGCACTAAAGAGGGTCTTTAAAAGTGCTACAATCACCTCAAAATTTGCATTGCCCACACCAATTAATAGATCAAACATGGTGGTGATCTACACATCTGGATAGCAAAACCTCCCTGAACATATTGCTGCATGGCTTGTGACAGTTAATAAAAGTGATGATATATCATTCATAAGCACCAGACAATAAGCTGCCTCCCATACAATTAAAGAAGTTTATGACTTTCTTAACTTTGAGTTTTTTGGTTAAGTATAATGATCAGTACAAACAGATATAGATTCTAAAAGTAATGTATGGTTATAGAATAGAAAGATTAAACTAGTTATTTTCACATGAATTTCATTTGTGTTTTTTTTTCTCATTTTGAACATATCTTAGTCCCCACTACATCAAAATTGGTTCAACGTAATATCCTAAACTAAACATGTTCTCGAAGAGCATTACCCTCAATCTCCTTGATGTGATTATATAAAAAGGAAAAAAACTTCAAAGTCTTAATACTCACAAGCACTTTAAAATATACACAGCATAAAGTCTGATATCTATAGAACTATAAATCATATGTATTCTCTTATGAATAAAAAAATAAAACAATATTTTGTATATATATAATGCCTTTGAGAGCATCATTATTACCAAATATATGTGAAACAGTTGAGTCATTATATAATAATAATTATAATGTTTTAGAATATCTGACAGTTTCAGGTTCATAATTCAATAAAAATGTAGAAACATAATTCATAAAAATTATTATCAAAACAATATATTACATATCAGTCATTGTTTAGAATGAATAACACTGTTTATAATAATACATTATTTTGTTGTCAGTTGAAAAAGAATTAAATAAATGCATTTTTTGAAATTGGTAGAATTTTCTACTGCTCAAGTAAAGGTGGAATGTTTATAAAACGTTAGCTAATTAAACTTATTTAAAAATTTTAAATTTTCATAAAGAAGTGTTATGATGAAATCTAAAAAACATGATCAATCCACAAGTATTCTGTAAAAGTTCATTTTATAAAAAAGATTACTAGCTTTAGATATGATAACAGACACACACAAAAAGAGGTTTTTGAAGTAGATATTGATTTCTTACCCTGAATTCAGTGATTAATAAAGCAACAACATGCTTGTAATATTCACAATGTAGTTGTGGCACTTAAAAAAGTGTCTGGCTATGAGAGTCTCACATTTTCCTAACTTGTTAAATTTAGAAACATTCAAGAGCTTTACAGTGTGGAAGCCTCCACTGCAGCCCCTAGCTGGGTGGCAACAGATAGGAAGGGGTGAGAAAAGACACGTACAGTGGACTTAAAAAGTGACAAACTGATAGGTTGAACGCATTGAGTAATTGACTTCATTTATAGGAAATTTAGAATAATAAAGACATTCAAATAGTAAAAAAAGGTAAGTCTATTTATTATTAATAAAACACAACCAGTCAACCAATGCTTAATTATACAAATCTTTGCATGAAACTGTATATTTCTAAGAATATAACATATGATAATTCAAGTAGATGGCCTAAAGTGCTAAAAGTACTCTTATCTTTAACAAAAGACATATGGCTGAACTCTGAACTCTTTGTGGCACAGGTGGTTTATGTAGCAGGTTTAAGTTTTCTCTTTTTAACTCTAGCATTATTAAAATGATGAAACAAAATGTTATTGTTTATATAACAAGAAAAGTAAATTAATTTGGAGTTAAGAGATACATTTGACACTATACATAAAATATTTCATAATGCATAATGACAAGTATAACTACATATCAGATAATGTATTGTTCATACTTTACATTGATTTTTGAATCATATGGCCTTATTAAAATGCCAACTAAAATACAATTACAAAGTTTTGTGTAAGAAATTAAATATTTGTTATTTTCTTTGAATACTGTAGTTTTGTTAAAAAAAAGATGAAGCAATCATCCTCATGTTATTAAAACTACATAAACAGGCAATCACATTAACATTAGTTCCTACAAAGTATAATGTTAAAAGATAAATCTGCACTTCTTGTATGTTAAGATAACAATAATTAAATCAGTAACATCCTATTTTTTTTACTAGTTAAAACCAACTTAGTAGAAAATCTTTCCTCTAACATTTTATTTAAAGAAGGAAAAAGCCCAAGTGCAATAAGTAAAGGTTTTTTCAGATGTTACAATATGTTTACTGTAACACCTAGCCATCCTTCACAAGTTAGAATCACATTAGTGATGGTCCTTTTTCATATGTTAAGATTAGTAACTCTTTTTATTTTTACAAGTGCTAATATCTTTGCAACAATATATTTTTTTGTACAAACTACTATCTACTATACATACTACCAGCAATTGTGACCAAATCAAATATGGTTTAACAACACTATCAGATTATAGTAAATTTCAGCTTTCCATTGTTCAAGAGTACTTCTCTCCCTCTATAATCTAACACTTGTTCACTATATTGTTGCTACCTGAAATACAGTTCACAAGTCCTCTTACAACAACACTGTAGTGATAAGGACAGTTCATTATAATACTGAAAGTTAGTATATATTAATTAATATATGTTTTTGATACTAATAGTTACACTGCAACAACTGATAATTTGCTATATTATTTTTCTTACTGCCAAAGATAAAGGATACCAGATTTTTATATATTAAACTAAAGTATCATGCTTTAGGCATTAACTTTCCATACACAAATATTTAACTTTTTCCATGTTTGACAAGACTGGTCATTATTTACTTCACAAAAACATACAGCTGTAATAAAATATTTTAGTTCCTCACATCAATATCACTTCTTTATTGTAATGTTACATATCAAATCCATTGAATAAAATTTAACAAAATACAATGAATACATTAAAAATACCATGTGATATTTCTCAACCAGTCATCATGATTTATCAACTACAGTATTTGTGGAATGCATCATCATTATCAAGAGACAACACTGTTCTGAAGAATGGATTATTTGTACTTTTCCCAGAGTTTGTTTTAACTACTTTTAATCTTAACTACCAACGCTAATAAATTCTAAATGTAAATAAATGTAAATACAACATTAAACTATTTGTACAATAATACAACAGTAACTTGACCTGCAACAATTTATAAACAGTATGAAAATTAAATTACTAACTGAAATTATAATTTTCATTATTAATCAATTTACTATTAAAATAAATATACTTAGTATCACTACTGAAACTGTTTAAACAAGATACACAATATTTAAATTTATAAAATGGAAAAGCACTTAACAAAGGCTTGATTCTGGAAAAGTTAAAGTAGTAAACCTTGTCTTCCTCCCCCCTTTCTTTTAACTTTAACCTTTTTTAAGCCAGGTCAGTAACCAGGTTTTCACTCTTTTTTTTTTTTTCCAAGAAAGAGTTCTCACTTTCACTAGTAAACATTTATTCTTTACATAGTGATGATCACAATAATTGATCATATCTGAAATTATTTTGAAATATAATAATGCACTTTTAAATATTTATCATTATTTCAATCCTATTTATAATATATTAGAAGTTAAAGAAGAATAACAATATAATACACAAAAACTTTACAATTAAATGTTTTATAAATTATTTATTATACAAATATGTTCTTCACAAAAAATTGGTTTGGTAACAGGAGAATATCAAGAAGGAAATGCTTTACAGAGAATGCAAGAGAGATCAGCTTCATCTAAAGAAAATCTAAAAGTGAGATAACACTGAAAGGAAATATTAATGACAGATAGAAAACTTTTAAAATTGTATGTGATCAATGAGAAAGAGTTTATATTGACATGCATACATGATTTCCAACATTATAAAGTACATTTATCCATAGAAATCTCCACTGTAATTTTAGGGGAAGTTGTGCAATGCACTCTAATATTTCTTCATCAGAATTTATCTTAACAGACTTTAGAAAATTGTAATACTACAAAAAATAGGTACTCAGAATAGCAAATCTGCAAATAACAATTCATTCTTGAAACACAGCTTATGAAAACTGTTTAGATAAATAATGAAATAACTGTTGTTATTTACTGCACACAATTATGAAAACAAATTAATAAATTCCAAAATACCAATAAAAACATAATAAAATGAAAAATACACCTCAGTTAGCATATAGGCTTGTAAATTTAAAGGTTCATGTTGTTATTGTTTCGAATTAAGCACAAAACTACACAATGGGCTATCTCTGCTCTGCCCACCACAGGTATCGAAACCCGGTTTTTATCATTGTAAGTCCGCAGACATACCGCTGAGCCACTGGGGGGCTAAAGGCACATGTAAAATCTATTTATGTACAGAAAAGGTTTGACCATTATTTCTTATTTTCAAATAGAGCTAAAAATAAGATTAAATACTTCATTATGATCTTCAATGATTTACATAAATTTGTCAAAGAATGAAAACCTAATTATTTCCTTTTAAAATGAGGGATAATCATTGAAATAGAAATAAATATTTAAATTACAAAATTAAAATTTCTCTCATCTGAAAAATAAAATATCCTTAATGTATATAAGACAGTTTAGAACTGAAAAACAGCCTAAAAATTAGTTTATACTATTTTTACATGTGGTCTTCTTGTAGTCTCTCAGATAAAAGAAAAAGGAAGAGCAAAATCAACTTTTGTGATGGTATTAATGGAATCTTCTCTAGAAATGATGATATACATGTTCCACATGTAATGAAGGAAGTAGGTGATGGATATGTGCATGAAACAGCATGTAAGCAGTACCATGTGTCTAAAAATAACCTTCTAAAGTGGGGTTCCTTAAGACCACAAGTCCTGGCTCTCTGAAACTCTTACAATATGGTGACTCTTAAGGAAAATACATACATAAGCATAATTATTTTAAACTTCTTTTAACTGACATACTTTTAAGTCAGAGTACTCCATTCAGTCACTGAACATCAACTTTATATTTCTTATAATAACATATAGGGGAATATAAATATTTAATATGAACATTAAATGTTGACTGAAGTACTTCAGTGTTTTAAGTAGGTGGAAAATTTAGAGCACATACACTACATATTGTGGTCACTTGAAAATACATCCTGCATCTTTAAAGTCAATAATTTACTTGTTTTTAAAATTGTTCACATTTGTGAGATTGACAAATAAAAGCATTTGTAGAAACAAAAATATTTAGGAGTGTTAACATGAATATTATAAAACAAGAGTTCTCTTTTCTTCTCATTTTAATGGTAGTAAAGCTAATAAACTGCTAAAGAAGCATCTGTAACAACCACAATATATTACTAATACTATGACAGTATGTTTTAAAGAATATGATAAAAACAAACGTATCCGGCAGAGTAACATCAAGAACCATAGTTAAACCAAGAGATAAAATGAGCATAAAGAACCAGTATGTTGAATGGCAATGTAACATTTGCACCGAGAACCATTAAGTGATATCAACTACTGAAATGAGCACATGGAACTGGTATGCTAATTGAAAACTAAATATGACAGCAAGAACAATTAAGTGAAACAAAAAGGTGAATTGAATGTATAGAACCAGCAATGTGAAAAAGAAAGTAAAACTGACATCAAGAACTATTTACCCAGTGTTTATGAGCTTAGTCAAATTAACCACCCTTGCATCTGTAAAGATTATGTGTACTAATGTTTATTATCATTTTAAATTTAAGATGTTTATCTTCACAAAATTTGCTACTATTAATAAATATTGCAGCTCTGTTGTATAAACAAAATCTGATTTCTTAGTTAAGTATTTTTTTAAATATTCGTCTGTAAATTTCTGTAGCCCTTATTGATTTACACTGAGTGAAAGATTAATTTTATGCTAAGAATAAAAATACTTATTTTTATTTGCATAACCACAAAAGCCTCTTAAATGAACATCACAAGATTGGTTTGGTAAAACTTTATAATTTATTTCTTATTTTCTCTACTCTAACCCAAACTGAAGTAAAATAATCAATATGCAGTGAAATTAAAAGTAAAAAATTATTAAATAAATTGAACTTTACCACATTTCACTCTGCATTGACTACAGTTATCATCGGAAAGATCCAAATTATTTATCTTAGTAGCTTTAACTTCCAATCTTTCCATATCTGTTTTATTTTATGTTCCTTTTGCTGTCCTTTAACTTCATTATGTACGTAAATTGCAATGAATCACAGCAGGAGCTAATTAGTAGTTTCCCACAGAGCTACATTCACAAACACTGTATGATTTTGAAATGTTGTGTTACACATGTTCAAATTAGAATAACTTTAGACATTTTATTTTACTGAAGTTTTGTTATAGTCAAGGAGATAAGCATCAAACGTATCCAAGCAATGCATAAAATTGGTACATATGTAGATTCATACAAAAGCAAGATCCACTACAGATCTTGCATCAACCAATCACAATCTTGGATTTCAATATGGTTACCATTGAAAAACAGCAATACTCAACATATATGCATCAAATCCACACTAAAATGCCACATGAATAGGTAAAACTTGACAAATATGTAAATGTTTATAAGTAGATCCACAAAAAAGTAGGATCTTGCCCTAAGCAACTACCATACTGGACTCCAATATCATTCATCATCGAAAACTAGCATTATTCAACTGGATGCTTCTAATGCACATAGAATGACCTTCTAATTATTTAAAATTTGACATATATGTAAAAGCAAAATCAATCAAACATCTTGTCCCAAGCAGCTGCCACCTTGAATTTCATCATGGTCTCCTTCAAAAACTAACAAAGCTGTATACTTTTAGTATTCATAGAGGTGTCACCTAAGTAGTTAAGCACATTTTTTTGGCCTGTGAGTCTGGTTTTAACTCTTAAATAAATATATAAGTCATTCCAATTTTAAAACATTCTGATAAGCATCATAGTTTTTTACTGCATTCAAAAATAAAGTGGACAATAGCAAAATGAAAAAGGAAATAACTGTTATTTCTTTCTATTTTTTAAAGTTTAATCCATTTAATTATTTATATGTTTAAAACAATATAATTATTCTGAAACCTTTAAATGATATGTTAGACAGGAAAAAGATTTTAACACATAATATGTATCACTTACAGTAAATACTGATACTGCAGCTTTGGAAACTACCCATGCACATTTTGGCATTCAGGAGTTATACACTGCTTTTGAAGTTCTCACAAATGTCTCATACACATTTTCATACAGCACTGCTAATGATCTTCTTCCAAGCACATGCACAGCTCAGACTTTTTTCCATACATTCACAGGCTGCATTACTGTGTCAACCTCAACTAGATAAGAAGAGAAAACTGTATTTGAAACATGAATTGCATCTCCTAATAAGACCACAGCATTTGCACACCTTTTTGACATACCACAAGAAATCATTCAGGAAGATCTTGCATTTGTACAGCTGCAATTATCCAATTAGTAATGAGAATCACAAGCAAGAGAAAACATCCCTGTACGTAAAAAGAGCTGCTTACCAGGCTGGTCATATACAGAGGCAATCACTAATGTACAAACAGAATGCATTGACACCAGGTGAATGAGGTTTGGGTCAAGCAGACCAAGCCTGGACACCTTTGTGGACAATCTTATCAGAGTCAGTTAAGTGCTGCAAAGAGCTTATCATTGTTTCTGCAAGAAAGCATGTGGGGTTCTCAGCAAATGCTGCATGGCTAGCATAACCTCCACTGCACTGCATTTATGTGCCAGAAATTGTCACCAAAAATAATGTTTCAAAAGTCCATGATAGCTGGGATAGACATAACATTTTCTTTGACTAAATTAGTGTAGCTCACACATATAATCAAAAGAATCATGCAATTTTTATAGAAAATAAACAATAATGTGACTTAAGTGTGATTGTCATTCTTTTTTGCCCCTTTGTGTTTCTATACAGTTTACACTAATGGGCAATAATATTTTACATTATGGTACCCATCTGACAAGTGTTAATCTTAATGCATACAATGTTTGTTCCTATGTATAGTAAAACCTTTGATTTTTTGAGCAAATTAAATGTATTCATTTGAGATTTGATGTGTAGGATGACCTCTATTATCAAGCAAGTCTAGGATGTTACTTCTGTAAAGAAATTCTTAGAAATTATTTTAAAACTGTACTAACCTATGCTCTGAAGTAATCAGAGCCACACACAGCCATTAGTGTGGTTTGTTTATGTTCTTCAAATGCTATAGACAGTTTAGGGCAGCATAACTTAAGTCACAAATATGCAATAAACAACTTTACAAAGTTTTCATCACAGTTGAACTCCTTTTCTATTAAAATGTACTCAATAAAACTGAACCTTAAGATATAGTGATTTTCTATTGAAATATTTTTACAAAATCAAAATGAGTTTATTTTAAGGAAACTTGGTATAAATTATCAATATTATTGTGTGACAGATGAAATCAATCCATTTCAAATAAAAATGTTTTCATTAATTGTAACTAGCATGTGAGATAAATAGCTTTTAGTTATGAAGAACTGAAGCAAATGATACAATTACACATATGTTATTGTATTAACACATTTACTCAAAAAAGCAAACAAATATAAAAAAAAAAACAATTTAGTTTCAGTTATACATGCTATTAACCAGAATGTTCTTACTGGAATTTTATTTTTGAACTTGTGTATAAGACAAAGGGTAAAATTAGGTGTTACTTATGAGTAAAAAGTATTGTTTCATACACTGGCAAATACAGTATGATACATAATTGACACAAGTTCTGTTTCTAGACTTCCATTTATGGAATATGTCAATAAAATTCTTTTGATTGTAGAAAAGATGCTTTCTGAGACTTTATTGCCATGTGACAGAGTCTGTCAGCTGAACCCAAAAATTATTGTACATAAAAGTATCCTATATCTTCACTAATAACCATATTGAAACTAGATAATTTCATGAAATAAGTTAAATGATATAATCAAACACTCTGATCAGGAAGATCTTGTTTTGGGTATTAAGATGGCATTTTTATGTGTATTTGAAGTATACAGTTTAATAATGGAGGTTTTTCTCTAATTGACTTATGAGAAATTTTTAACCTACTTATAGCTTACTTAAAAAACTGGATAAGTTATAGTAGTTTTGAGACATTCTCAGAAAGAATACAATATGGGTGCCAAAATCAAACAGCTATAACAATCATTACGTAGATAAGAACTTGTTTCACCAATTAGATGTTAACAATCTCAAAAGTCAGCAAAAGAGAAGTAGGGCTTCTCTGAAGGGTCTGAAAAATGTACTGATATCTCAAAAAATAAAACAGTAGGTGGTTCAGTTGTGAGATTCTTGCTTGTAATTATATACAGTTTCTGTTTCTAACTGGTTGGAAACTGCTTTCTTTTGATGTTTAAGTTATGAAAAGGAGATATTGGAACTGAAATATATCACATGACACAGAAAAATGAGTATTGAGAAAATTTTCAAAATTCCTTTTTGCAATTAAAAAGTTAAAACTTAAGCACAAATTTCAACTGTAAGCAAGTTTGTCATGTGAAATTTAACATATTATGAATATAAAAATGTTTAAATACTGAAAATAATGCTGTAAAAAGACTGTAAAATGCACAATAGAGCCAGACCTAGATACGTAGAGTCAAGTGTTATCAAAAGCTGAAATGAGCACATTGAACCAGTATGTTGAATGGATAATCAAATTTCATAAAAAACTAAAATGAAAGTCTGTAATGTGTAATAAGCACAGAGAATTTATCCATTAGTAATATTATTTCTGATCTATCTACTAATGGGTTTCAATGCTATATATGTGTTTCACATTTTTCTTCTCAATTATTATCATGTATCCTTCACCGCCATAATATATACACACACACAAACACATAATGCTAAGTTATGGTCTGAATCAGGAAAATTCCCATTTTTAAAAATACACCACATAACTTTGGATAGTGGAAGGATTACATTTCCTGGCTTGTAAATTATTTGATAATTTTAATACTTTATAAGGTCTTCATCTCCTAACATATACAGTTATTATTGCTCAGAAGAATATGAAATTTACTTAAACATTTTTTTTACTAATTCTATATCAAAAATTTTTAATCTCATTACAATATTTTTTTCCTCCACCTTTTTAATGGATGTTATTTTGGACTTAACAGCATTGTGCTCTCACACAGTGTAGCAACAGTATACTGACAAACAACTTGTATTATTGTATTGTCATAATATGCTTTTGTAAACAAGTAGGATAGTAATATTTAAAATGCTTGCTTACAACAAACTGACGTTAAATAAGTGCAGCCATTATTTTTATAATATTGCTAGAACTATTAATAAAACACCAACAAAACCACAAGCTTCATTTGTAGAAATCCTTACATTTTGTAATGACTGAACCTATAAGACTATCTAAGCATGTACAAAAATTCCAGCCATACCTTTTTTTTCTACTCAGGAATGAAAGTAAGGACAATAAAAATACAGTGTTATAAAGACCAGGTAGAGATGTTACTATAACCAATAAACCTAAGCTAATATGTATAATTCAACATCACAAAATGAAGTCACCACCTTATTATGCTCTGAAACCACACATCTAGTTAGGATGGGATGAAACTTGGCATGATCTAACCAGGAAGCTCACCAATTGGACAGCTATATTTACAAGTTTAAAGAAAAAATAAAGGACTTTACACATGGATATAAATAGTGTCATAGGCAGTCACCCTGAGACAGAGAGTAGAAAGATTTCCCTGGTTAGTGACTATTTATATCACTGGAAATGTACAGTTATAAATTTCTTTCCATGTATCTCTTCAACTGCAAACTAGGACTATAAACTATGCACTTGATCTATGACAATGTGTTATTGTTTTTCTTATTTCTCAAGATGTTTTCTCAATAGACAAAGACAAGTAATTTTTAAAATCAGTAACTTCAAACTTTATTTCCAAACATTTTTGACACAAAATAAAAATACTTATAAATCTTGATTACACTTTAGTATACTTAACAACTTTGTAATGTGTACCAACACAATATCAATCTTAAAATAATAAAAAAACATTCCAAACTTCATCTCTCAGAAGGAAAAAATTAAGATTCTGTTAAATTCTACAATGTTCAGTGTTGCAGATGGACTCTTGTTAGTTCATCAAAATCAAAATTAAATATTTGATTGAGAAATATTTAAAGATTTATTCAAATCCTAATGACTTGTATTGCATGATACTAAAAGATGCTTTACCATCATAACTTTTCCAATAATATATTAAGATGAAAATAAATGAACACTTTTCTTTATGTTCCAACCAATGTTTATCACTAGCTTAAATTTTAGTCCATTTGAAATTTTATATTAATACAATTATATACTTACTACTTGTTATACAGAAAGTAAAAAAAGTCATAGAAAACTCCAATGCTTCTTTTTCTTTAGTGTAGAGACAAAAAGTACATTATTTATGTATTAAAAAAATACATTTTTCCCCTTCAACTTAAACCTTTCCCAATTATTTTCAAGAATGTCATATTATTATTTGTTCAGTATATGTAAAGAGTAATGTTAAGCAGATAATTGTTATATGCTATTTTTTTCCAAGGGCACTCTAAGAGACAAAATGCATACAAGTTTCTGGAGATGACTCATTAGAGGAACAAATGTCACTAACTAAAACCCATACTTTATAGAACCTAGTAGGTCAAAGACATGATAAAGTTTTAAACAAAAATGTAATCTTTGTTCATATAACTATCTGAAAGGTATGAAAAACAAAAATTTCCAATATACTGAAGATACATCTTTTTTCCATCTTTAAAATTATGCCTACTGTACTGGTTAACAAATGAACAGTAAAATCCATAATATTTGCAAAAAATGTTAAAACAAATGCATCTATTATTTTTATGGTGAACAAAATTGTATTTATTCTTTTTTTAAAAAATAATTATACCATTTATCCTGTACTCCTTTTACTGATGCATAATAATGTAACCATGAAATACTAATTTCATAATCTCATTCTTCAAAACTTGTTTGTATGTGATAATTATACCTGAACACTTCTGTTAAAGTTATCTCAGTTTCTTATTACAAGTTTTACAGGCTTTTTTTGTCAAAACAAAACACTTCCTGAAAGCAATAAACTCACAAACTCAAAATTTTAAACAAAAATAAAAGTATTAATCTCACCCTTTTAACAAGTGTTTTGCTTACTTAATTATATTTTAAAAATTCATCTCCCAATTTAGAATGATCATCAGAATATTTGGATCTGTTCTGTCACAAATAGTAATTTAATTTGAAAATTTAAATAAATTAAATCATAAAACTTTAAGACATAAACAAAACATTCTAGAGCAATGGCTCGTAATACTTCTTATAAAAAATTGACAAAATAGCTTTTCACATATTATACAAAACAAATTATTGCTATAATGATTCTAGAGATTTGCAAAGATTTTAAAAGATATATCACTTTTGATAATAAAAGGTTTTACCAGGTGCATGACATCCATTATATGATTAGGTATTAATCTCTTTTGCTTCATTTTAAAAGAGTAATTTATCTTTATTACCTTAATCACATTAGCTTTGAAATACTACTTAGACATCAGAAATTTTGTCTTCAACAAATTAATTGACAAGTTTATTAAACTTTATACTTATTGAACTAATATATCTTTACCATGGATTTTTCACAATTTACTCAAAAACTTGGTACAGTGTTGTATACAATCTGTAAAAAACTTTAAGGATAACATTTCTTGAACCACCTTCATAATATATAACATCACTTGTATCTTGGAATAATATAACAGTTGCCAATTAGTAACTCTTTAATACCCTCCTTCCAAAGTACACATCATACCTTAATTCTTTAGATGCTATAACAAACTTATTTATAGTGTTTAGTTTGACAAAATGATTTATCCCATGGTATCACAAAAACATTTTCTCATATATTATGATGAAAATAAATGAACACTTTTATATAACTTTATGCTCCACCATCTATTACACAACTAAACCTTAAGACTTTAACTAAGTGTGTAAAAACAAATTCCAGCCATACCTTTTTTCTTTCTACCCAGGTATTAATCAGTATTTTAAAAAATATACTAATTTTGATAATACAAATTTTAACACATACATGACATCCATTATGTGACAGACTACCTTTATTTGACTAGGTTTATATTAGTCTTTCCTTGCTTCATTTTAAAACAGTATTTACCTTCACTACTTCATTTATACATCCTTCTTAGAAACATTTTTACTTATTACATTTCAAAATTCATCTAATTTAGAATCATCATTGGTTTATTTAGATGTATTCTATCACATCTTGTGATTTTATGTGAAAAGATTAAATAAATCATGAAACTTTAATAAGACATAAACAAAACTATATATAACCAAGCAGAGCAATGACATGGCAAAGGTGTAAACAAAAATGTAATGTTTTTTTAATATAGCCATTTGAAAAGTACGCAAAACAAATTGAAAATACATGACATTACTCGTACCTAGAAATTGTTAGATTATTCCAATTAGTAGTTCTTTAATAACTATCCTCTAAAGTACACATCAAACCCTAACCCTCTGCATGCTATAATTGGATTTATCTGACTTGAGATTAGCATTGAAATACCAATTAGATATTAGAAAATTTGTCTTGAGAAATCTAATTGACATTTTACTAAACTTTGTGTTTCTCTTTTATTATTGAACTAATACTTCTTTACCAGGTGTTTTTCACAATTTACCTGAAAATTTGTTATGATGTTGTGCATTTTCTATAACAAACTTTAAGGGCAAAATTTCTTGAGTCATTGTAACATAATAATAGTTTAAATATTTTGTGATGGTAGAGGAAGTCTTTGAAATGATGGTTCTTACTCACTACTTTGTTTGGTTTTGTATCTGCTTGAATCCTTGGTGGTCAAATGCATCCAGGTATAACTATCTGTACAAGTTCAAAATTGCATTGAGTAGTGGACATTATCTGGACAGTTCAGGATTTGTTTTTTTCCATTGATATCAATCACCAAAAGAAATCATCCATTTATCTCACATACTACCTTTTCTTATGCTATTTTTATCAAAAATCCTGACCAAACATTAATCACATAGAACTACCTCTACCCTTTACATAAAATTTTATCATCATATACTAAAAAAATCACACACACTTCACTTTAACCAAACAGCTTAATGCCTCGTTTTATTTCTTACATCCATTATCACAAAAAACCTATTTCTCTGTACAATGTATAGATTTATTTATTAAATATTAACTGTTTTGAGCAACTACAATGAGAAATGTTTTCATAAAATAAGGTACATTAATTTAATATTCAATTTAATTTCTGAAAATTAAGCACTGATCCTAATACCTAACTTTTCATTTCTATATACTTTATTTGATGCACTGATGCAATTTTGTTATTTTTAATGACTCATTAACAGTTTTTCAAAGTAAATTACATGTTTTGTTTAACAGCGAATGTAAGAAATTAAGTCATTCAACGTTTCAAAATTTGTTACATATCAGTTACACAATTCTACATATAAACAAAGTAGCTCATGTTCTCTATAATTAATTTATTACATATAATTTTGTTATTGATTTTTTTCTCAAGTCTTTTATCCACATTTTATAACCAGTTATGTTTAAACATGCTTTTCACACTTATATTTAAACGTTGTTAACACCTTTCAGAAATCATGAGAGCTAAGATAATTTTTTCTATATTTTATTGATAATAATAACAATTACTAAAAATTTAAAGATATTTTAACTTTTGTTCAAGTTTTTTGTGTGGTGCCTTAAATAACTGAATTTTTAATCTTGGCATGTGTAATGGTCAAAGTTTGAATTGATGTGACCATGGTTATTTTTACAAACTAGATTCATCATGAAAAAAGGGATATTTAATATTTGAGGTGCATGTTTCAGATACAAATTTCAATGTCTTGTATAACTGTACAGAGTAAGTACTAAACTTAACTACCACGTCTGTTGTGGCTTTTGGAGTTCAGCCAAGTGACTTGGATGCCAATGTAAATATTTAATGACTACTATTATTGCATATCACCAGCCATTCAATTTTCCTATTTTGCAAACTTATTTTGTTTCAGTTTTTTACTTATGGTAAATAATAAGTTTTATTGAAATGTTTTTAATTTTCCAGATTTTGTTATGGGTACAGGTTTTCATGTTACTTGAATGATCCATTTCACATTATCTTATCATCAACACATCTGTTAAATACAGTTAACATTCTTTAGAAAAACCAACAAAAATAACTTATTCATTTTCAGATCTTTGATAAAATATGGTAAGAAATACTTTTCAGTAACTGACTTAATGATCAAAGTATGAAGCAAGTTTTCTTGGGGTTTCTGTTTATCTTATAGCGTGTTAATTAAAACAACTTGAAAACCTTAACCGAGATATTTTATTAATGAAGTTTAGAAACTAAATAATTAATGTTGGTGATGATTCAAAGTTTATTTTTTGTATCATGTCTAAAGACCAGAAGAATAAAATCCATGGCTAAGTTCACTCAGGATTTCTGACATATTAACTTTGATACAATTTACATGTTTAAATGTTCAGTTTTAGAACTTCAAAATAAAGTATGGTTGTATCCTAACACATCCCATGTTGGTAACTATTTTTGAAGAGAAATTTACATGTTCATTTTTTTCAATCTAGCATATTACTGCTGTTTATTCTCACTGTAAACAAGCTGTCTTCTTCCGTGAGATAGTTGACATACTATTGCTGATTGCCAAGTCATGTTGCTAAGTCACTGTATAGCCACATTTTTACATTAGATTATCTTTCACTCTCAGATGATGTGATGTGTATGAGTGACTGATCATTTAAAGGATTTTTTTACTTCTATTTCCTTTTCTAGAAATGAAATTTATATTGAACAAAAATTAAAATTTTGTTTAGTAAATGCTGTTAAGAAACTATGATATAAACTGTTTCTTACATTGAATTTTTTAACTTGTTTTCATGTGAATGCTGTCACAAATCAGCAGGTTTGTCAAAATCCTTACACTTAGAGACTACATTTGCTCAATTGTGTATATATAATCCAACAATTAGTCAGTTCTTTAAGGGGCTAACTATTCAAGTTTATCTTATATACACACCTATATGATGAAAAAATTAAATAAAAAAATGTGAACATTATAATGAAGCAACAACTACCAGGATACATGGGTTGTCATGATACATTTTTGGTAGACAAGCAATATTTCTTGAAACTGGATTAAAGAACAGTTTTAATCATGCACTGTATAAATTTTTTACAGTTGTGTTTCTGTCTCTAGACATGGAATGTGCAGAACGTAATTCACCAGGTTATATGAACAGGAGCTTTTTTAACTTTATTTTGACTACGTTTTTCTGAATAACATAATCTTGTTTACGAATTATGCAATGTTGTACACTTACAAGTGAAAGTGAACAATTTAATCAATAGAATCGATTACCTCTGAGCAGAAGTTACATCAGTTAGCATCACATACAATAAATGATTAATTGAAATCATGAATAGATCAATTATCAAAATTACTTTCTGATTACTACTGTTTTAAATTATTCCAACAATCAATTGTTTACATTTTCCTAAATTGAAAATACATTTCCAATAATACTTATGATACAATAGATATTCCTCAACATTGGCTTTGCCCATCTAAGCATTGGCCTTGCAAGCTTCAGTATTTTATACCTCACTTAAATTCCCTTGGCAATATCTAACTTGCAAATCTCTCCACCCACACCAATGTTCCCTCTATCCTGATACTGTACATAAGCACCTCACTCAGATAATGTAATCATTTTTCTGAGACTTACATCACCCCAGTATCTAAAGCTGGCTCTTATTGGGAAGGAAGGGCAGGAGAGTGTTAATGAAGGTAAGTGTTATTTGAAATGCATTTTCAGTTTAGGAAAATGTTAACTTCTAGAACATACACACCTTCTACTGACATTATAGCTAGAATCCTACATTGAGAAGTTAGAGAGGTCAGTACAGGCATTATCCATACAGAAAGCATCTTCATAAACAGTGGATGTATGTACCAAGACAACAGTGGTACATGAGTGGGGGAAATCACACTACATCCAGAACAAGTACGTTCTTCAACCAGAACTTAGTTCCTGTATCAAAAGTTAAATGGAACATGAGCAATCATCATTATAGGCCAGTCCCAACCAAACACATCATGTTCCACAACTTGGAGTTGGAATTAAGGGGTCTTGGTTAATTACTAGAACAATTAGGCCACAGTGTTATATATAGACATACTTCTAACTAAATCCCAACTTGCAGCCATAGAGTGGTGCATTCCAAACCACTGGAATCACAAAGAGAAAGCAAGCACCACTGAAGTGGACAAACTTTCTTTTCCATTTGAAGAAGTCTAAAAGGCAAATCCTAAGCTCAGAATGAGAGGATTGTGTGTGCCATACTCAATCCTCAATCAAAGAAACAGAACTCATCCAGTCCAGAATTATCAACATTCATATTTACTTCCCAACTTAGTAGGCAAGAAGTATTCCAATTGTCCCCAGAATTATGGAAAGGATATGGAATATTGTGCTCAACCAAGAACCTAAGGTGGGACCACATTGCATTCTGAATTATGAAGAGATAGTGACTGTTTGTTTGTGTGTTCTTAAATTTCGCACAAAGCTACACAAGGACTATCTGCACTAGCCATCCCTACTTTTGCAGTCTAAGACTAGAAGGAAGACAGCTACCCACTGCCAACTCTTGGGCTACTCTTTTACCAACATATAGTGGAATTGACTATCACATTATAATGCCCCCATGGCTGAAAGGGTAAGCATGTTTGGTGAGATGAGAATTTGAACCCTTGACCCTTGGATTACGAGTTAAATGCCTTAACCAACCTGGCCATGCTGGGCCTAAGAGATAGTGAACTCCTTTCATGAACAGTATTGAACAGTATACTAAACTGAGATTGACCAAAAAGAAGGGCCACACACACCCTAACCAGATAGCACAGTGTCAAATATTAATCAGTATTATAAGTATGCTTATGAAGAGGCTGGTGCTGATTCAACTGACACCTGGAAAAAAACATCCAGTGACAGGGTAGCAGAGTCCCCAACTTCACCCATTTTTCCAAGAGTGGAGGAAACACTGTAAAAAAAGCCTCTGTCCACCACCCCAGTGACAGGAAACTGAGAGTGGTAAGGACTCTCTCACTCTACAAGTATAATCGATGGAGTAATGCACATTGGGAAGCCCTAAAGAACAGTGCTTTGGAACCAGTGCAATAAGTGAACCAAGTACCCTAAACTTCTTTAAAGCAAACTGACACCAATATATTCAACCCATTTATCAGCAGAGATATGCAGAAACCCTATAGCTTTACTCATCATAACATGGTAATACTATTTGGTAAGCACCTATATATCTTATGGAACATCTTATTTCTACAGAGCCTGTTGCAACCAGTAATAGGAATCAAACTGATTGCTAGTACAGAATTGGACTGACAAAAGCACACCTGTCTGGGCAACTCTTGCTACAGAATGGAATACAGTGAAAGCAAGATGAAAATGACCCTGGAAAATACAGACAAGAATATGACAAAAGTAGTCCCCTACTCCTCATAATCCAGCAGCTATTGTTAAAATGTCCATGGGAGAAGTGGAAAACTCCCAGATCCAGTAAAGAACATGAGAGAAATGCACTGGTAAAAGTTTAAATACCAGTCTGTAAAATGACCCCAAACAGATATGTGAATTGAGCAGCAAAGGATATAAAAATGTTGAATCTGATGAGACTAAACTCAGAAGATTCCTCTTTTGTAAAGACCAGAATATACAATGTGGATATATGCATATCCACCTCTAAAAAATTGAGGAAAATCTTGAGAAACTGAATGTTCCCAATAAATACAGCCTCTGGATTATCACCACAAAATACCTCAAGACCTAACAAGACAAAACAAATGATCAGATCACAATTGATTGCAGAAATGAGAAATAAATGGTAAAAAAATTGTGGAGAGGTATGTATCCAAGGTTCTTGCTGCCAGAAAAAAAAAAAGACCTATCAGGGTATAGAAGGATCTAAGGGAAGAGATCCAAAGTCCTCCTGACATGCCAACAACTCCAACTTATGCCAGAAGCAACACAAATACTTATTAAGAGAAAGGCAATACATGGTACATGAGGCTAAAGGCTTGAGTAGTTGTTGAAATAAGGCATGTAATACCACCCTAATATCTTAGTTAAGTAACTGGAAAAGCTAATTGGGAAGAATGCTGGATAGCTCTTGGGAGTCTTACACCTATAGATGATTAGAATAGTTGAAAAAGTTGTCTGATCTAAATAACAGACAAAACTAGGCCCAAATGAAGGCCAGGTCAAAACAAAATGTGATGGACATGCTTGGTACAGTGGGTACAAACTCTTTGTGAGGCACACCCTAGGCAACTTTTGACATTAAACCCCAATGAGTTGGAAAAGTCTGTGTAGAAAGTGGGACTGAGGATACCACAATAAAGATAACCAAAGAGGAGAATGCAGAGGTGGACTCAACTAAAGATACTGTGTAAGAGGAAATCATGGTCAGACAGGCAAACCTAGGGCTAGCAACATCTCACATGTAGAGGATTAAAACACAGCCAGAACTCTGAACTGGGAGAGAACATAAATGTGGAATCCTATCCAATCAGGATTAAATGCATCTACCACCCAAGCCTGAAGATAAGGTGCTGCAGACTCAAAAACCTGGAGTTCAGAGTATCAATACACAGTCAAAAGCAATCACTGAAAGTCTGAACTGAGATCACATCTAGCAGAAAATCTCATAGTAGAGAATCCATTGGATTAGGAGAAAGTGAGGGCTGAAATTGACAATCTAAAAAATGCATCACCCCAGGAAAACGACAAGCCAGAAGACTGACATGAGTGGAACAAGACCTGCAGCGAAAGAATCAAATTTAAAAAATAACAACCCCATGAATGCATTTTTCCATCACAGTACATTTAAGAATCAACTGTGGATCTAGACCCTATACCACTGTTTGTTGGTAGAAAAAAATTCTAAATTATTGACGCAGAATGAAGATTCGTCTTCCATTCATATACCATAGATTACATGGCCTTGAATACACACACCTCATCCCTGAAAAGTTAGCACTCCAACCATTTGATTTTATGAAATAAAACTGTAAGTAGCTATCAGGAAATATACTTGAGACAGAGAAGTAGTAGACACACACACACAAACAAACAAACACTAATGGCAAGGTTAATCAAAACCAACCACCACTCAAAAACTAATATCTTGCTCTTGATAAAAGAGACTGGATGTTCCAGTGGATTAAAGTTCCAGATCCATTAGCTGCACAGGAAATACTGAAGGGATAGCATGTGTTCTCATTCCAAAAATTCAGATATTTGAGGAAAGTTCATAAATCCAAATAGATAGAACCATCCCTGTAAGCAAAAGCCTGTTCCATAGTCAAGAGCTAGATAGGAGGTGGCTGAGCCAGGTTAAAAATGTGAAGAAAACTTGTACAAACCAGCAAAAGACATATGGTGCTGATACTAAACCAAAGGCTATATCCTTGAAGTGTAGAACCTGATCCCTACACACAAAAAGTAGCAAAAGGCAAAATTAATTCAGTATGAGAATGTGAAGAAATGCCTCATTAACCTGGTTAAAAATGCCAACAAAGGGAGAGAAAGAACATCACTGTGGACCTAGAAGGATCAAAGAACATTCAAAATAAGAAAAACCATCATCTGCTAATCTCCCCTTCCCCCAGGCACAACAAAAAACAGAAATAACACCTCAGAAGAATGGAATCAACTGTCACTACTGCCCTCATGACCAGTAACTGATAGTTTTAAAACAAAAATCCACTGTTCAGGTTGGCATGAAAATACCACAGGTTGGGAGGATAATGAAGGTGGAGAATTGAATGAAAATACCATCTTTGATAGTGTAACCTGAAGTACTTATGAATCTGTAGTTGAAAGAGTACCAGGTGTCTGTCAATACTTGTAACCTCACTCTAACTGAACTCCCCACCTTATCAGGTATTGACACCATTGACATCAGTCAACCCATATGGAGGGTCTCTAAAACTAAGGTATGAATCCATTCAGCTGCTACAGTCAAAGAAGGTCTAGAGGTCAAATAACAACAAAACATCAAATTGTGATGTTAATTTATGATACAGATGCACCACTTGGACATCCATGAACATGAAATGATGGTAAAAACAAGCCACATGTGACACACACAGGCCACAGCAGCTAGACAAATTTGCTCCACCAAGAGAAGCAGTTAATCTGGCCAAGAGAGAAGCAAGTAGAAGACACCATTCATCTGCAAGTTGAAGTAGGGTCCACTGACAGGCTGTAACAATTTTCTGGGAGGAAGAAACATTAAAGAGCAAGAGTGAGAATCAAATACAAGAAAATGTGATGAGTCCAAAGTGATCACATGAACCATCCTGAAACACCACATATCCAAATACAAAAAAAAAAAATTGTCTTTGGAAACTCATGTAGACTCACAGTACATAGAGGAAAACTAATATCTCACAAATCTAAGTGATTAATTGAAGGAGTTGGAAGCATTTGATTCAAACTAGACTTTCAAAAAGCTGACTTTGTAAAGAAAGGCATCAGAAAAACAGTCCAAATTATCCCAATAATAAGGATTAACAAAAAAAAAATCAACTTAAGGAGCCCCAGGAGAAAACACTGAAGGTGAGCCCCTCTCACTATAGAGAGATGCTAGATAACAAAGGAGGAATAGAGGAAGTCAGATTAAATGCCATACTGACAACAGTAATATAGGAATTCATACCTATAAATATTGTTTTTTTGTGTGTAAAGGAAATTATATGTAAATCCATAAAGCAATGTAAAAATCAAAATCCATAATGGAATGAGGAGCAGTGCTTCATCTGAGAAAACCATGACCAACATTTTATCAAGAAAAAGTAATTACAATATCTGAGTGAGGTGCTTGTATACAGTACCAGGATAGAGGGTGCATTGATATGGGTGGAGAGATTTGTTAATTAGATATTGCTAAGGTCATTTAAGTTGGGCATAAAAGACTGGAGCATGCAAGACCAATGCTAAGATAGGCAAAGCCAACATCAAGCAATAGCTATGGCATTAGCAAATTGTATGTATGCTTTGGAAAATAACAATTATGATTATTTTAACTACCAAATTAACTGAAATAATGCCATGGTCATTAATTTTGAGCTGCTAACTGGAGAAAAGGCAACTGGCAAGGAGCACCTACCACCATTTTTTTCTTCTTTTTTGAACTGCTAACAAAAGGGTAGGTAACTGGCTAGAAGCACTTTTTGTTTTTGTTCATACCATAATTTGAGGACTACTGTACTAACTGATTACTGAGGTTACTGATATATCAATTAGCAAATATCACTAATTGCCCAGCACTTCTTCCAAGTAGAATAATATCCATATCTCTGGATAATGTGAAGTTCACCCTCAAAAACTCAGAAAATCCTTCTCAGATCCCAAATGATAAATTATCTGGATCATTTTTTGCAGTGTGATGAAGAGTCTCTACCTTAATGAGATTATGAAATTTGTTAAAAATCTGGTTACATTTTACAGAATTATTAAACCACAGCCATGAAAATGTCCTAAATTTCCATCATAAAAAATATAACTCAAAGTGATCCAGAAACCAGATCCAAACCAAATTTGGGGAAGACCATTCCACACTGATTTCTCATATTCTGTGAAATTTTCATGTACATTGGTCTATTAGTTTTCAATATACAAGTGCAGAAATACAGACAGACCTGCCCTGCAACACCCTTTCCCCTCCCTCTCTAGAGGCAAGTGTAATAAGATTATTCTGCATCATCAGTGTCCAGTATGATAGTAAAAGCTAACTGCTTCTATTTATTTATAAACAGACATAAGTATTTAGTTCTTCAGAAGGCAATGGCCCCACTATGACTATCTCTTCCTCATTTATTTGCATCTCCAATTTGTTTGTTTTGAAATGACTGAAACATGCTTCTGTGTTTTATCAGGGAAGATACAGGGGCTTTTTGGGAGTGACACAAGAAGACAATATTCAAATGCTGACTTCACTCCTGACTCATATCATTCTGGGGGCAGTAGCTATGGGTACCTGACAAGTTTGTTTGAGACTAATCAAAAAGCACACGCAAGAGAAAGCACACAGACAACACTTCTGTGTGAGTGTGTAGTCTTAGAAACAAGTTTTGTTTGTTTGTTTCTTGTGTGAGAACAAAGTGTATGTACATAAATCAAAGAAACTACTAGATGTTCAAGTCTAACAAAGCTGCCAGATAACATTCTAATTCAAATTTAAAAAAAAAAGTAATTCTCATTTTCTGTTCATGTGACAGACTGATAGGTATGTTGTAACTCTACCATACAAAAAAGTAGAATCATTCCGAGTATTTTACTTTGAAACAACATAATTATGTTTGCTAAAAACACAATTTTAGCAGATTTTAACACAAATCCATTTGAGTAAAACAAGAATTAATTAACTTCATGTAATCAAATTCTTTTGAGAAATCAAAAACAGATGTTTTGAAATAAAACTTTCAACTACAAATTATATATTTTTTGTTATTATTATTTTAAATTTTGAAAATCTGTTATTTTGTTTTTTTCATTTTACAACCTGGTGGCATCTCTGTGTGTTTTAATTACTAGTTACAAGAGAGCTTTGAATTAGGTGTTAAACTAAGATAAGGAGAAAATATTCAAATGAAACCAGTATATCTGTCAGTTGATTTTGTTCACCAAACAGATACTTCAATGGGAAAAAAGGATTAAACTTACCTTAAAAATTTTAAAAATGAGCAAAGTTTATAGCATAATTAACAGTGAGAGATATATGCTCATTTTTTTAGAAAAAATGTATGAGATACCACTTAATAGATAGGTTGGGAATTTGGGATTTGAAAAATAATGTAATTATTATTGAGGCTAAAATTTGTGATAGAACTGGAAGAAAATAATGTATTTAAGAACATCAGTGAAACATCAATTCACAATGCAACTGAAGTAGTCTTAGAATTAATCAGTGTTTTCGCCATTAGATTAAAAACAATTCCAAAACAAGTTCCAGATTTCAGATTACGAGAAATAAGGCAGATTTAAGCATCTGCCTTACATAGACTCAAAACTTAATCCAAAAGTTGTGTGTCATTAAGACAGAAATAAAACTGATAGTCTACTTTTAGTATTTGAGAACAGTACCTGTAATCCAAATATCTCATTTCGACTTTGAAAAAAGGAATAGAGAGTTGGATAAGAGCCATTACTGACAAAGGATTAAGCCTAGTTATCCTATATAATAGCAACAAAATAATTTAATGAAACAAATTATTTAAAAGCAGCTAGAAATATTCCTGCATTCAATAACTATAAATATACTCCTGATATATTACAATTTGTTTGTTCATGCAGTTTTTTTCTGATGTTCCAAAAGGTGAAGGTTTTAATTCCTTTTTGTTGAATCCAGATACATATACAGAAGTATAAGCTGCGAGACTTCTACTGCTTAAACTTAAGCTATTTCTTAATTGTGTTATTCTGGCTGGTATTACAAGTAAAGAGGAAAATACAATAGTAACAGTGACTAAGGTAGTGTAGGTTTAATTTAAAAAATTTTTATTCAAAATATTACAATCTGTAGCGTTCTACACAAGTTATTATCAAAACAAATTACAATGTAGTATAAAATGAAGCAACTGTTCACATCAGTTTTAAGCTATTTGCACAAAAATAGTTTTTTTAAAGAATGTTACATCAATGAAACGTTTAAGTTAATACTTTCAGTTTTTATGTATTCTACCTTTAAGCTTTAAAATTTTGTGTTGGAACAATATTTTTTATAAATGTGTATAAAAAGGACTATAAACACTTTTACTTTAAGCAATACCTGAATAAAATATTTTCTTGACATGAATACATAAAATTAAAACATTTTTTAGATACAAGTTTTTATTATTTAAAACAGAATTTTATGAATAAAAGTTAACAATAATACAAAAGCTATAATGATTTTTTTCACTGGATGTGTATCTATGAACTATATTTTTTAAAAATCAAATAAACCTTGTATTTTTATAAACTTGCATATTTCTGTTATATTTGTGGAATAGTTTAAACTGAAGTTAATTATGATTTTTAAATTTATTCTTCACGGATTTATTTACTAAAAATAATTATTTTTCTTGTAATCCTAAAAAGGTTGAACTGCGCACTGGTTTATTATTAACAATATATGGAAGTAAAACGTAATGTAACTATCACCTTAGCTGTAAGTTTGATTGATTCAGTAAATAACTAACAAATATTACACTTTATTCAAAATATGTAGATAGCCTGGCCATCACTGGTCTAAAGGTTTTCAATGTAAAACCTCAGTTAGGCTTTGGATAGATTTTTTCATTCAATTACACCTCCCAATTACCTAATAACTTGCTCATTAGAAAACCCTAACATAAATACAACATAAAACTGAAATATTTTGACATGCTGAGGTTTTACATTTATTTACATTTATATAAACTTACAAAAGAAAAAGAAATGCAAGGAGCAAGTTTTCACTCAGTAAGTGATGATCCATTCTTTACAAAAAAGTGCTTTATGGCCATTTTTTAAGCTGCTGTTGGCATGACTAGCATAGAACATTAATTCTATCTTTAGGTTGAAATAAAAGTAAAATAATAAACACATACAATTAAAGTTTAATGTGGATAGTACATTAGGCTGTGCAAATTAATCATCTCTTTTAAACAGTAATAGTATACTGTAAATATCTGTTAACTGGTAAAATATTTGTGAATGACCATAAAGAAACAAACAAATTCCTTAAAACTGTAGAAACATTAAATTACAAGTAAGAAAAATCATATTTTGCAGCTGTTTTTTGCAACCATTAAGTTGGCCAGGAGTAATTTCTCAATAGCAGAACAGTTTTTAAGTATGTAATTACATAAAACAAACATTAAACAATTGTACTATATATTATACACAAAGAATTATTTGTTGCGCATATGTATCACAAACATCTGTATAAAGTTCCTAAAAAAAAGCCTTATTGCAATGATAAAATAAAATTCCCCCAAATATTCAGTTCTGAACATAAGATACTTAACACACTACATTTTATATTAAGTCACAACACTGTAACTTCTCAAATTTCCTTTCAACATTTCTCACAAATAATCCTTCCAATATTTAACAAACTATTGTTAAAATAAGAACAAACTATACTTTACAGCACATACAATATTAATGCACTAGTGATGAAACAGAGGTAGCAGAAATAAATTGACCAGATTTAAGACAGCTTACTTCTGTTACTGAGCGTATTCTCCAAAGAAGTAATAATGATGTCAGAACTAAAGTCAACTGAGAGTCCTTCTTTAACCTTGAATTAAAAGAATAAATACATTTAATAATTTTCATCATTCAAACCATTATAACAGAAAAAGACAGGACAAAACAGAAATCAGTTTCAGAAATATGTTTTGGTTACATGAAAGAACGTGATAAGTTCCAACAAGAACACCGTAAAATTATAAAACTCAACATTTTATATAAAATTCCCCAAAAATGAAAACAGAAACATTTATAATATTTATGTATGTAACTTGAACTTGAGAAAGGTTTATAAGTCTTTAAAACTTACGTAGGAAATAAAGATATTAGGATATAAACAAATAAAGTGAAATTTTATCATCATTTTTGAATGAGAATCAAACAGGTGTTTCCATTACTCCACATCATTGTTATTTTCGTGGTTAATTACCAAGATGTAGGTTTCTTAATTTTTCTTGAACCTTTTGTTTTCTCTTTATTGCAATACTTGAAATTGAATGATATGTATATGTTTAATATCATAAGTATTCATAATTTATATTCTCTACTAGGATCAGTGTAATACAATTAACTTCACACATGTGCACAGCCTGCATATGACTAGAATCCCCAAACCTTCACATTTTTCTTGAGAAATCTCCCCAGTATGGGTAGGAGGATGGTGATTATATGGTAGAGGTATTCCTTCAAGTTTCATTTGCTAATTTCAAATACAAGAATATATTCCCACCGTAATTTATTCCTTGAATCCTCATATGTATGTGGAAATGAAACAAGAGAAAGCTGAAAGGAAGGGAAGGAAAAAATTCAAAATGTGACACAGACCACAAAAACAGTAAGTCAACATCAAGGTACCAGATGACAAGGATAATTATTTTGATGATGAATTTTGTTTAATTGCAACATAATGGGGGACCTAAGTTGAACAATGAGAGAACACGTCACAATAAATATTTACCAGGGGTCTAGGCGAGTGTCTGGTAAAGACATCTTTTGAACTACCCGAGTTACAATCATTCAAAAATCAAAGGATGAAAACTTCTCAGACTCTTAACATTATTAAAGTTAGATATAGTAGAAATATAATTTAAACACCATAATACCCTAATACCATATGTGTGTGTGTTTATATACATAAAACACAGTAGTACTTTCTGATAATGACTCATTTTTAAAAACTATTTTTTTTTTCTGTACAAAGAATGATTTTACATTGATCTAACTTCCTGACAAATACAACATATAACCTTTTGGATGGAAAGTCAGATAACAACCTCTCCACAGTCACTTTATACATTAATATTTTATGCATGAATACATTGCGTGCGCACGTATATATATATTTATATATATATATATATATGGTAAGGAGTTACATTTTTACAAAGTTTTAATTCTTAAACTAACAAAAGCAGCCAAAACAAATAAGGCTTAAAAATCTATAGCTTGGAATGAAACAATCTTAAACAGATTTGAGTCAGAATTAAATACAAGATAGTGATCAAAAAGTCTGTTTCTTTTCTTTCCCATACCTTTCATAACATTTCACTTAGGATTTGAAATCATTGACTGATGAAGTTCTCACTGGTATAACTTTGCAATTATAATTTCATTTAAATTGGAAAAGGTGAGGTTATATAAAAACACAAAATTTATCAAGCATCTATGCATCCAAGCCAAAGAATATATATAAAAAAATACAGCACAAAAATTAAAATTATACATATATATGTATATATAAACTACCAAACATTACTATATCAATGAACAAAAACAAATAAAACATTCTTTATAAACAAATCCACAGCTAGGTTACAAAAGTTGGTACTTATTGACAGAATTTACCTGTTACACTTCCTAATCTTATCCTGTAACCAAAGCCAACAACTCACAACTTAAAAGAACTTCTGAAACAAAATTTAACTCCTCTTAAACAACTGAAATCCTACCAAGATGTTTCATTCATTTGTTCAGATAATAAAAGTAAAAAGATTGTGTATTTTTGTAATTTACTCAAAACAAGTGAGTCATCTTTTACTTTCTAGTGTTAGATAAGAAGGAAAGGAGCTATTTGACACCACCTACTGCCAACTCTTAAGCTACACTTTTCCAATGAATATTAAGATTTGCAGTAACATTCTAATATTCCTATAACTGAAAGGGCAAGTAAGTTTGGTGAAAGGGTTCCATTCCACATTTTAATAATTGTTAGTCTAGAACATCATCACCAGGTTATGATGGGCCAGCTGGGCAGATATATGGTTCATATAAGCATGTTACATATTTAGAGAACAGGAATAACAGTCAAGTTAGAAGACTAGAGAAATACATTACACTTCAGAAGAACAAAGTTGATAATAAGTAAAACTGTCTACCTGATTAGTACCAATAATGTAAAGAAACAAAATATTTCAGAACAATAAAAATTTTCAAACTTACCCGCTTTATGATCTAGCACGATCTCCTTGAAAGTTAGAAAGTCTGTGAAACTTAAAAGCATTTCAAATATCTCTCCGTCAAGTTCAGATGAACGAGCCCTGTTGAAATCATTGCATTACAATAGATTATACATTTTTAAATCTTTAAGAATAAAATAGTCCCAGTATTAAAGAAAACAAATATAAGGAAAAAGATTTATTACAAAATAAAAAAAGCAACTGAACTTAAAGAAAGGAATGAAAGTGGATATATTACTTGATTGGCTAATGATCATATAGCAGACTAAGCTCTATTGACTTTACAAGGCAAATACGATCCCTATTTCACTGGCTTCCTCATTTTATCAAAAGCTTTATGCTTGAATAGAATCTCAGATTTCATCATTATACCCTTCCTTTAGTTAGCTTTAGAATTCTTCTTTTATGACTATTTTACAATAGCGTTAACATTTTATAATTTAAGATGTTGATTCTATTTGTTTTGCCATCAAGCTAGTAATGTAAGAAATTTATTCTCTATTTAAAGTTTTTTTTGTTTTGAATTTTGCGCAAATCTACTTGAGGGCTATCAGCACTAGCCATCCCTAATTTAGCAGTTTAAGATTAGAGGGAAGGCAGCTAGTCATCACTCCCCACCAGCAACTGTTGAGCTAATCTTTCACCAGTAAATAGTGGGATTGATCAACAGATTATAATGCCTTCACAGCTGAGAGGGCAAGCATGTTTGGTGTGATGGGGATTCGAACTTGCAACCCTCAGATTAAGAGTTAAATGCCTTAATCACCTGGCCATGCTGAACCTACATTTAAAGACAAAACAGCTTAGTCTGCTATATGATCATTAACTGATTTAAAGTATATGTCCACTTCCACTTGTCCACTTGTTTGGTTCTTTTCTTCAAGTTCAATAGCCAGTCATATTTAGCTTCTTTATTTAACAATAAATATTTTCATCATACTTCTTCAATTTTTACAACATGGTGTACATGGGTTACTAGGTTATATATAGTGTATTATACAGATTTATAAATTTTGCATATAATAATAATAACATAGGTAGTAAAAACTGTGAAGACTGTTTCCCTCTATCAAGTGTTGATAAAATTACAGTTACTACTAGAACTAGGAAGGTGGTAGGCCTGTTGAAGAAAGATGAGGATGAACAAAAGAAAGAAATCTCAGTTTTGGCTATTTGTCAGTTTTTGACTTTGGGATGCTCTTGATAGCTCAAACATGGCAATATACACTGAAGATAGAACAAATATCCTAGGTATCTCTTCATATCTAGCTTCTGATGACCTGCATGTGCATTGATTTTTGTTTTACTTCTTCACATTATACATAACAATGAGATTAGCTCTCTAAAGACACTGACTGTATAGTGTACAAAGCACTGAGTATACTGTCATGTAATATTCATCTATTACTAGCTAGTAATTCCTGTTTCACTCTATATTTATGTTTTAAAAAAACACCACATTCCTGTAAAAAACTAACTTCAATGGTTAATAACATCATTTAAACTACAATTATTTATTTCCTTTATAAATTTTCCTTATAATAATACTAAAAAAATAGGTATTCATATAACATGATGACTGTTCTCCTCTATCAAATGATGATAAAATTAGTTAATATAGTACTAGGCAGGCACTAGGCTTGTTAAAGAAAGATGATAACAAATGAAAGTAAGAAATCTCAGTTTGGGCTTTTCACTGGTTTTTCTAACTCGGGCACACTGAATAACTGATATACACCAGAGACAACACAATCATACCTAGTAGCTCTTCATATCTAACTTCAATGTTGGCTCACACTCAAATGCTAATATTAGGACACTAATAAAGTATCTGAATTTGTTGATCATTTCAAGTAATACACACACACACATACATTTAGTTGTTATTCAAGGTTACAAATGTGCAAGGATATAAAAATAACTCTCAACGGGTTCAGGGAACATATGTTCTCCTAAAAGTAAATCAAGACTTAGAAATACCTAGACTTCAGCAGAATGTTTCAAACCATTCTCAGTGTTTTAAGAAATTTACTCTTTTTTAATATATAGAAAAGTTTTAGTACAATAAGCAATATGAACATTAAGATAGAACTAAATGTTACCATTATACTAAAATGCATTTAAATTCTCTTTTAATTTGAGATAGATTTTAAAAAATGTATTTAATGCATTTTTGAATAAAAATCCATACTTACATATATGTACATAAACTGTCTCCTTCCATATCAGACATTATAAAGCCTATTTAATATAAAGTTTATGATAAGTGATTCTACTGTAGAAGTAATCTTTTTCCCTTATTCACGATCTATAAAATTACGTGAAACTTGTACAAATTAATGGAAAGAGGGAATACACACAACTACACCAACTGTCAATCCTGACAGTTAAGCATATTCAAGCATTCTGTCTGAAAGATTTCCTATCTAGTCTTTGAAAAGCACTGCAGTTTTGAACTTTATATTTCCTATGCTTAATAAAAATTTCTTTGAAACTATAGCTAACACTAAATCATTTATTTAAAATAAAGAAATCTCATTAGGTCAACTACAGAAACACTGTTAACAGATTCACACAGTCTTTATAAAGAACATAGGATTACACTTGAAGTACCATTCACTAAATATGCCCTCCAGCCAGAATTGCAAATTATTTGTAAATTTACAAACAGGGGTTAAAAAATTAATTTAACAATGTTTATAAAGTTATAAATAACTATAAACTGGTTCTATTAACGATGTCAAGTAAAATAGATCATTGTTTGTTGTAAAAACTAAATTGTAAGGTTGGCAGCCTGTGCTAGTGGAGACTGCAACAGCCTTGGGTCTTGAAAGGCACAAGATTTACAACTGGTAGCATGAAATCTACAGAAATCCAATTCTGACGACCAAGACTTTTTTATTTCTTTATTTCTATTTTTTATTTCTTTTTTCTATTTAGCCAATTGTTCTGGGGCATTTTTTCGTAAAACATAAATTTTGGACCTTTTTCTGGATGGTCAAACAAAAGCCATTTTTTCAAAAGGACTGTGTGACTACAGAAGCACAACAAAACAAAAGAGAGAGGTGTGAAACCCTACACTGATCTGTAACACAACAGACAGGTGTGAAATCCTTTACCAATCTGAAACACAAGAGAAAGGTGTGAAATCCTACACTAATTTTGCACTGAACTGAAACATCAAATTATAGCCCTGTCATTTCAAAATCAAAAGCAAACACCTAAAAAATTTACATTAAGGGTTATAGAAACTCAGTTAACTAAATATCTGAAATTAACTCAGATAATTAATTATATTACAGTAATTACTTTTCTGAAAGTTAAATCTTTTTTGTGTAATACTGTTTTAAGTGCTATATGCAGTACTATTTTCTCATATACAAGAAAATGTTATTCGAGAAATTTTACTTAAAAAACATAATTGGCATATTACATATGTACAGGTACATAAATATGTGAAAATGTATTTAATATTTATGTAGTTTCTTACATTTCCTAAAATTATTATATTACTCATTTTAAATGGCCATAACAGAAAACTAATATATGTATATTATGTTAAATTCATTTAATTTTAAAATATTTTGAATGGGTCAGTAATAAGTTAAATTAATGCCATTGTTTGTTATATTAATGTCTTCATATAAACCCAAAATAGAAAAAAGAAAAAATCAAAAATATGTCAAAGCACATAAAAGCCTTCAGATTTTGTTACATCACAAGGTTTCAACTGCTTCACAAATATTTTATAATATTTCGAGCTTCTGAGGAGTAAAGTTAAGTGGGTCATTTCCACAAGTTGCTAAAATTGATTGTTTTTTGTTTTTTTCCAACTCTCCTTCACCACTTTTAAAACATGTTGATCTCTGGTAAACTTAAATACGACTTTGCTACTTAAGACAGTGATTGAAATTTGGTAACTTTTAGATACACACGTCTTTTTTTTTATAACAGTTACTTGAGCACAGACAGAAGGAGTACCAGTAAAAGTGATTTATAAAAATATTTGTATTGTTTTGAAATAATAATAAAGCTTTCTTTAGTCACTCATTTTTGGTTCAACTATTACAGTCTTTAAAGGTAGACAATAAGTTAAATGTCTTAATTCATAAATTATTGAGTTCATTAATCATTTGTTGAAATAATCTAAATAGTAACATTTGGAAACACTAATTTTGAAATGATTGTTGAAATAATCTAAATAGTAATATTTGGAAACACTAATTTTGAAATAATTGTTAAAATAACCTAAATGGTAACATTTGGAAACACTAATTTTGAAATAATTGTTAAAATAATCTAAATAGTAATATTTGGAAACACTAATTTTGAAATAATTGTTAAAATAATCTAAATGGTAACATTTGGAAACACTAATTTTGAAATAATTGTTAAAATAATCTAAATGGTAACATTTGGAAACACTAATTTTGAAATAATTGTTAAAATAATCTAAATGGTAACATTTGGAAACACTAATTTTGAAATAATTGTTGAAATAATCCAAATAGTAATATTTGGAAACACTAATTTTGAAATAATTGTTGAAATAATCTAAATAGTAATATTTGGAAACACTAATTTTGAAATAATTGTTAAAATAATCTAAATGGTAACATTTGGAAACACTAATTTTGAAATAATTGTTAAAATAATCTAAATGGTAACATTTGGAAACACTAATTTTGAAATAATTGTTAAAATAACCTAAATGGTAATATTTGGAAACACTAATTTTGAAATAATTGTTAAAATAATCTAAATGGTAACATTTGGAAACACTAATTTGGAAATAATTGTTGAAATAATCTAAATAGTAATATTTGGAAACACTAATTTTGAAATAATTGTTAAAATAATTAAATAGTAATATTTGGAAACACTAATTTTGATTAGTGGATTAATTTTTGTGACCTTAAGTAATTTATTCTCACAGGTAACCAATTATATTAATTAAGCAAATTAATCTCCTGGCTCTAACAGTGTTAGTAAACATTGATATTATTTAATGTGCTGTCTTTAAATATTCTTCACTAAATTAATCAAAAATTTATCTTATAGTAATAACCAAGTTTAGGATGCAACATGTTAATTTACTTACTTCATTTCCTTCAGAAAGATACCATGGAAAATTGTGGTAGTCTTTCAATTAACCTTTGTTCAATATAGCTTTCAATGAGTTCTGTCTAGAAATAAGTAAAAGAGTTAACAATATCATTTATACCTTGAATAAAAGATAATGAAGAAATTAACAGAAATAAAAAATGAAAAACTATTGTGCAAAAGTCTTTCACACTACATTATAAACCAGATGTACATTCCTTGTTAAGATTTCTCTGTCAAATGAATAGTTTTATTTCTTTCTACTAGCCAATATGTAAAATATTTTATTATTTCTAAACCAATAAATGTTTCTAAATGTTTGGCACTCCTTGTAAGAATAAAACTCTTAAGAAAACTTAAATTAAAACTACTATATTCATTACTATGTAGCAAAGAAAAAATTTAATAATACTATTCATTCTGAATAAAATAAAATGAAGACTGGTTGAAGTATTGATATCATAAAATGTGATGTAAGGTTTTTATAACTACTGTTAACATTTAATATGCTTCTTTAGTGTTCCTTGACCAAAGAAACAAAAAATTATTGTCAAATTACTTAACATTCCAAACTTTAGTTAAGAAATAATCTTTATTTCAGTTTCTTGCTTCTGCTTGCATAATATTTTAGAGTTATTAAAGATCTTGAATGGTGTCTATGAGCCTATTATATAAAAGTTAGTTGAAAAGCAATGTAAAAGAATCATAAAATATGTTAGATAAGAGAATATACTATCTTCCACAACATTCTGCAACAGCTCTTATGACAAAGTTTCAAGATTTCACTAAACTTTCACTGCACTACAACTGAATGTGCAAAGCTAACTTTTTCCTTAGACGAAAATGTTTTCCTGAAAGATAATCACCTCTCTACAAGAGAAAGAGCTGTTATTTCTTCACTTCTGTGAAGAATTCTGCATGCATTACAAGTATTGAATAAAGTTCCTGACCCTATACGTATTAACATGTAGTGCATCATCCTACAATGTAACAATCATCAGAATCTAGCTCTTCACCAATAGAAAGGCCACACGTTGAAACATAGGATCATTCTTTATAAGGCTAAAGAAATACATCAAGAACAGAAAGCAAAGATGTGAGGTTGTTTAGAGAGATGAATATCTATCTGAAATACATTTGAGTAAATTAAAAAAGGCTAGAATTTCATACTGGTATGACAGGGGGGGGAGGTAAAATGGAGACACAGAACTTACACAGGTGAGTTTCCTTCTAAAATAATAATGTCAGAAAGGAAAAACCCACACAGTATTTCACCCACTAGAGGGAAAGATAGCCTAGTAGGACATTAGTTGGTGGGAAACTACATCCACTTCATACAGGGAATGCTCTTCACACAGTATGGATAATAGAGCAAATGATACTGTCAACGAAACCTTCTGCTTGGTGAAGAAGTATCACACAGATGTGCACAACGTAACTCAACTAGTCATTATTACTCAAGTATTTGGATATGCATTAGTGTATATTGTGTCTAGAGCAATAAGTCAGACTATATCACACTGGATAAATAAATACTTATGTGAGATTCTTACTATAATAATTAAATAAAAGGAAAAAATATCCTAGATATGTATTCCGAGAAAAATGTAAGATCCATTCATACAGCTTAACCACTGGGAATAGCTTGGTTCGTAGTGAAGTGGGGTGTCCTGTATTATACAATCAGGTAACACCCCAACACTACTTCCCATTGAATGGTGCACTACTTGGTCTAATACTAGTGAGATTATATAACTCAATATATCAACTCTCTATATCAACCTCCAAAGTAACTTGGGAGAAGCAAGTGTTATATCACTACTCCAGTCAATGAAGGGGGAATGTGTATAAATGAAGAACATCAGCAAGGTGCTTGTACTAAAGATGAATGATTTTTCTTATATGAAGTCTCACACTGATAGACTATGCAACAGGTTACGATAAATAGAAAAAGAAGGCAATGGCCAGGTATTAGAACAAGCTCAAACTTTATGGATTCTGTTGTATTTTTACCTGAAGAATGGCCTGGAAAGTAAAATAGATATATAACTCTTAAGCAGGTTTTTCTGTAAAACCACATAAAATGAATGAGATACAGGGTGAATATAAAGACTCAAGTAGAGAGCCAAACCACCCACCACAAACAAAATGATTCCTGAAGGAGAAAGCTACATCTGATGGGTAAGTAGAAGTCAAATATCATTGGAGTAGTGTAACAGAAGAGCAAGAAATGGCCCACCAAATCTGATAGAAAACATACTGGATTGTAGTCAACTGAATGGAAAGGCCATGAATGAAATGTTCAAACATCAGGAATGAGCCAAAACAAACAAAGTGATCAGACAAATCAGGACATGGAGAAAGCATCTGAAAGATCTCCAATATTTCACAACAATTAGCTTCTAAAAAATGCCACCTTGAATAGTAACAAGAACACAAAAGAATAACTGGACAGAGAGTAATCTCACGAGGTTGAATATAATGAGAAACTTGATGGGGCTCAATAATGACCATGACAATTCCTCCAGTTTCCTCTGCAATATTGTGAAAACTTCAATGCATAATCCAGTTGACCCAAAACTAGCTTTGGATTGGTGTTTAGTTGTAAAGTAAGAGTTATACAAAACTTAATGAAACCAGGAAGTTTTTCCTTTTCTCTTTACTTCTCTACTGGTTTTAATTTTTGTGAAAATAAAATAAGCTAGGTATGATGATAGTGCATAGGCCTAACAATAACTGGAAGAGTACTAGATGAAACTCATACATTTGCTAAAATAAGAATTTGTACTGCTAAATACACATTAACACTGACAATGAAGCATGTCCCAAAAGCACAAATTTGATTTAAAAAATTAAACAATGCATAATTAAAGTTTTATCTAGAAAGCTTAAAATTTGGTATATTTTTTTCTCATAACCAAGAAAATTAGAAAAGTTAGGAGAGAAAACTACATTACAAATGGTAATAAAAATGTAAAGTAATAAGTGCAAACATGCCAGAGGTTCTTAAGAAAAACAGTACTGAGGGAAGAATTACTGCAAATGAAGGATATGTCACCATCCTACTGGTGGAGGGGTATATTCTAATTATGAGTAGATTACAGGCTAACACAACACACATTGGAGCTCCATTCAAGGGTTGTGGTACATGCAAAAGTTTTCACGGCAGTACTCAAGGTAATAGCTATTCGTTATGAAAAATGAGTGTATACATTTCTCAAAATGATGTTTACTAATCACAATGATGGTTTAATGTAAGAAGACTAATAGTCAAAACACATGTAAAGATTTTATATACTTACATAGTGATTGAAAATAGTGGTATATTCGAGTTTGTTTTCTTCTTTATCTTCGAACACTGTACAATACTTGTCAAAAAAATCCTTCTGAAGTTCTTGAAACTCAGATTCTAAAAATATATTAAAGATCCTTATGCTTCTTGTATAAAAAGTATTTGCAACATTGCAAACTAAAATGTCTTTTCTCCTGTTACATAGCAATTTTATACACTCGGTGATGCTACATAAATTTAATCTTAACTCACCCATTATAATATCTTCAATGTGACCAACTACTTGGTCAAACACAGCTTCATCACCAGAACTGAAAATTCGGTAAAAGAAAATTAATATATGAAAGATCAAACTATAAATAGTTGAGCTACTACTCTGCAATACACATTTGTTTTAAAATTCATCATACTTCATTCATAAATACCAGCTGTGAAATTACAGGCTTACTTCAGTTTTCCATTGAAAACAAAGTAAACATTTTACAGAATTTTTGTGCATCACTAATACAACTTTTATATCAATTGTCTTTTTTATAAAATATTTTCACATTTACACATATCACATAAACAAATGTTTAACAGTAATTTCAGAATGACTAAAATAACCAACATAGTGAAGAAAGTATCCCATTTTCCTACAAACTACATCTCTGGAAAACTGTTGCAGTCAATTTCAAATTTAATAAAATAAATAACATGATAAAAAATGATATTAATCTTTATACTAAATTGTATCTAAGTTAAATAATACTGACAATAATTACACTTCACATTGTCCAGTTTGCACCATAAATTATTGTTAAGATATGATGATATAAATAGTGCCTAGACCACTACTATGTTTCTCATATCCCAGCCAGCATGATGATTCCTAGTATTGGACAAGGGGCCTCACTTGCACTGAATATTGCAGATATAATGTCATTAAATATTCTTATTTACTTTCATTTAAAACTTCTTGAAACAAGCTGCTTTTACTTAATGTAGGACTGAAATTAATATCAGTTAAACTTGTGTTATGTAACAATTAAATTATTTTTAATTTTTAACAGAAGCAAACTTGAAAGAAAAGGAACATTTACATAATGCACATTTCTTAGCAGTTAAATATAAAACTCAGAAATAAATATTCCTTAAAGACTTATTGTTTATGAAATAATCTTCAGTCTGCTTTGATTCAACATCCTCAAATTCAAGCTAATAATTTGCTATTAAAGTATATTTTCATTTTCTTACCTATTTCCAACAATTTCTTCATCCAAATCATTTTCTTTCTGCATACTATCTGAGGATAAGTAGAGACAGATAATTAATGAAACAAGTACTTTCCCCATACAAACATACACAACATCATGATAAGCTTCAGAATGACAAAGAAAGATTTATATTTCCACACTAAATGAATTTTAATTATATGTCATACATGCATATATATATACAGAAAATTTTCACAGGAGTTTAAACTTGTTCATCAAAATAATTATATTTCACACAAACTGTAATGATAGTGTTCAGTTTTTGAGTGGTCTGCTTATGTTATCTTGAACTATGAAAATTACCATCAAATAAACAATTGACACAAAATGTTATCCATATTGAATAGCATTTAGGGGTTGCTCAAGGTGGTTGCAAGCTATCAGGTAAGATTATTCTTCAGAATAATTCTAGATTATTCTGAAATGTTATGCCATATTATAATAGAGTATATTGTAATACAACATTCAGAATGCTCAAAAGCGTTTTACCTTTGGAATATTCTATATCATATCTGTGAACTTTTCCAGTCATGTTTTCAAAAACTATGGGGTTTTCACTAGTTCAGATACTGTAACTTTCAATTGATTTCTGCAATTTCGGGAATACATGGATCAGTACAATCATGATATTGCAGCTGACCATTAGGAAGTAACAGAAGTCAAGGAAAAAGTTTAAAGACAGTGTTACTGACATTGCTACAAGACAACTTCAGATCAGTCAGCCCAGAGATGATTATCAAGTAGAGACAAATTTTGACAGGATAAAAGTCCTTCAATTTACAGTTTTATTTTTCTAACAGTGTGATTTTTTTTGGAATGGATTGCCTTCATATGTCATGGATACAGTTAATTTAGGGAATGCTTGATAAATATCTGAATGATAAACGTGCAATTTATAGCATCTATAGTACTGTATCATCCATGATGAATGACTCAGGCATTATATGCCTTCTAGATGTGGTTGTTTGAGGGACAGTTTTAGCTCACTCACTGTGAGGAATGAAGACTCCCTGACATTTGAAGGTTACTGTTTGAGTCTATCTTAGAACATGGTTCACACTGCTTCTCATATCATTACTGCTCATCACATAATTTTAGGTTTCTACAATATCTTGTTAAGTAGAAAAAGATTAATTCTGTTCTTTAAAAATATGCCTGTTAAACATTTGCTGGAAAATAATGGTTTCTCACTAAAGAACTTAGGGTTTGACATTCTTTGTTTCAGCTATGTCCAAAGAGACAAAATAATCAATGGTAAAGGCACCAAATGATAAGGAAGATAGAGATGAACCTCTAAATCAAATCCATCTGATTATCAGGAAATCTGAGGATGTAACACTGAAGATTTTATCCTGAAGAACACAACAGAATTCTTCAGGTGCCTTGAAATTCCACATGGATATCTGGATTATGATCCCAAGTTAAGGAAGCACAGATAGGACTACAGGGAGGCATTACAGACAGTACCACATCTGACTGTGGTAAGTTACAATGACAAAAAGATGGTGGCTCTTATGAAGGAGTATCATGTCATCATAACAAAGAAAGAAGAACAAACAATTTCTCCTTCAACTTGTGCAGGATCATAAAAGATGCTTTCCTAACAGTATAAAAATTAAAAACAAAGTGACTTAACTAATCATTCCAAAACCATATAAAAATCACATAATTATGTAACTATACAATTGTACATGCAATACAATAATAACATAAATGTCTTTACATCACACTATAACAATTGTTACATGCAATACAATAATAACATAAATGTCTTTACATCACACTATAACAATTGTTACATGCAATACAATAATAACATAAATGTCTTTACATCACACTATAACAATTGTTACATGCAATACAATAATAACATAAATGTCTTTACATCACACTATAACAATTGTTACATGCAATACAATAATAACATAAATGTCTTTACATCACACTATAACAATTGTTACATGCAATACAATAATAACATAAATGTCTTTACATCACACTATAACAATTGTACATGCAATACAATAATAACATAAATGTCTTTACATCACACTATAACAATTGTTACATGCAATACAATAATAACATAAATGTCTTTACATCACACTATAACAATTGTTACATGCAATACAATAATAACATAAATGTCTTTACATCACACTATACATACAGCACCAGGTCATTACAGTCTAGAACTTCAACTCATTGAGCAACCTCTAAACATGTTCCAAAATGGATGAAGTTTGACAATTAATAATGTTTTTTTTTTCTACATTCAAAGAAAATTAGGGGATAAGATATTTAGAATTTTTAACCAGAAAGTCTACTTGCAGAAAACAGGATCACCCAAACAACCATTTTCATCAATAATTTTTCTTAAGCTTTAAAAGCTATGTTGGAGCAAATACCCAATTAAAATAAACTTGTTCAGCATACCAACAACTCACATATATTCTACAATCTCACTTTAATAAATGAAAAGGATATACTATTGTTCGAGTGACAATGAGTTTTAGCACACTAATGCTACATTTTTTCTTAAAATATAAAAATCCTGATGACTGTTAAAGGTATGTGTTCTATTAAAAGAAAAGTTTGGAAAGTGGAGGTCATGAAAGATTGTAATATTTAAGTGACACTGTATTTTGTAAAATTTTCACCAAATGGACCAAACAACTAAAAGGAAATACAGTGATTTCTGAGTAAGAACTAAAATGCCAAAATTCATTATACATTTCTGAAAATACTAATTTTTTAGACTACTTAAACTACAGTATTTTATGTTTTTGGTTTTATAAACTATAAAAGACAAATTTGAAGTATTTTTTGTTTATTTTCTAATCAATCACTGTGAAGTGCTACCATAGTATGTGGTCTGAAAAGATAATTATACTACTATGTGTAGTATACCCAGATACTATCAACATCACCATTTTATCTTTCATTTATCTGCAACTGACAGCAGTTATTATAAATAGCACTTTTAAACCAATAAACTATAAAATACCATTATGTAACATTTTGAAAGCAAATGCAACATAATAAGTTCCAACAATCAAAACTAGCACAATTACAACCTAAATTTAAGGTAATATTTTGGAGCACACAAACTATTAAATTATTATTACTTACTGATCAAAAATGTGAATAGATATAAATCATTTAGCAATAAATTACGTTTTAGTGAATTATTAAAATGGTGATGTTGATAGTATCTTTGCAGACCACACACTATAGTAATACTCTTTGTGAATAGTCCAAAAATCATACTTTACATCTCTCACCTACATGGACACTAGGCTAACAATTAAACTAGTAGCTTTGCTATGTCATACTGGATGTACAAACACAGGCTTGAAAATTGTTGATAAATTTTACAGCTTTTTATCATATAAAAAAAATTTTCTTTCAGTACAGCATATGCTTATTTTTAAAAAACAAATTACGATGTACACTTTTGCAAATGAGAAATCTATTTTATATAAGCAGTTTTAGGCTTCTTTCATAAGATGTGTTTTCATAAAAGATAAAATAAAGAATACCTGTTCTATTTATTGGAATAATCTTTAGACATCCTGAATATGAACTGGGCTTCTTTTGCAAAGAAAAACTTATCAATCATTTTTGAGCCTATGTCCTTGAATCCATTATTCAAGTAACAGTTGCATGCCTAACATTCACTGAAAACCATATGACAAAGGGTGAAATTTTATATTAAATTATTCCACTATAGAATTAAATAAGCCTGATTTCAAAATCCCTGAATCATCCCTGGCTACCACTGCCATAATCATAAAAAGTAAGCCATTATACACTGACTAGCCATTCTTGTAAGGAAATAACTAGTTAACCATTATACACTGACTAGCCATTCTAGTAAGGAAATAACTAGTTAACCATTATACACTGACTAGCCATTGTAGTAAGGAAATAACTAGTTAATTGTATTGTAGTGGCATATAAGCAGGGAAAAACAAAAAAAAAAATTACTAAAATCCAGTCAGAATAAATCTTGCAACTTATAACAAGCCTAAGGGATCAGTGTTTAAACTTTCTTTTTCATTATTTACAATAATGATATTGATAATAAAATAATTATTAAAATATAATAATGACACTAAACTCTTAGGTATTTCTAGTTGTAATAAAGATGTAAATTGGACATATAATTTACAACTGACTTTAATTAACTTTTCTCTTGAAAAGTAAAGAGTCAGAGAAGATATGATTAACCCCATGTCATCAATGCTAGTTTTAAACCCCTACTGTGCATGTTACCAAGTTACATTCAAAAATTAATTAAGCCACTTTAATATAAATGTATTTTAATTAAATTACTATTATAAATTACAATATAACACAAAGTTTAATATTATCTAAGTTTTATTCCTTTATTTTGAAAAGAAACATTCAAAACAGCAATTATAACTGCAAGATTTTGCTGTCATGTGATCCACTCATGGTTATGAGTTTAAACTTCACAAGCTAATACACATTATACTATATGAATATAACAAAGACTGTCAGTATAAAAGGTCAAATTAAAATTCCATGTCTTTTATAAACATCTGAAAATTTCCAATGGGAGTTTTACATTCTAATATTTCTAATCTTTTAGCCATACTCTCTTGCAAATTCAAAGCCATATTGCCAGGGGGCAGTTTGAGATTAAATGGCATGCTTATAACCAATAAAAAGAAGAGATTTCATACTATTCAGTTATAGCTTGAAGAAACCTCTACCAGTGTAAATATTTGCAGCATGAGAGAGAAAAGAAGCTTAGTCCATTGTTTTCTTGGCATCTGTGTAGTACTTGGTAAATGTTTCTTACCTTATATGTATTAGTTTGCTAAACAGTTAGATTGCATTTATGTTTTTCATTTATATTCCACTTAGTTATGTATTATTTGTGATTATAAATGCATAACTGAAAATTTCATGAATGTATACATTTAACTTGATATAGTGTGACATGTGGAAATGTCTAAGCAAGATGCCATCATTTGTGTGTGGAAGTGTTAAAGAATTTGTGGGCAATCTTGACTCTATAACAACTATAGAATACCTTGGGGTCATGTTTGCAGGAAGAAATTGTCATATGTATCTATATCAATAATAAATGACAAAGAATTGGAAAGGAAAATTAGAAATAAATAATTGAAAAGAAAAAGATGTGAAATTATGGATATAAAAATATATGATTAAAATATATATAAATATTAAAAAGGTATTTACACATTTCCATTTTTTTAAATTTAAACATTTCATTGCAGTGTACACAGACAGTAATACCTTGGGTTAATGATATAACAGAGAAAATGGAAAATAAAATATAAACAGAAGGTTCTAGAGATTATGCAAATGAAATGTGAAAACTATATGATAATAAATAGTATTTTTATACTCCAAATGATAATCACATTGTATGTAAATTATCCAGAATGTGAATGCAAAAAGTTACATTATAAAGTGAATGTTTTGTTACAATTAGTAAATAAAATCAAAATTAAATGTCTTATTTTCCTAAAACTAAATAATCTTAAGATTATTCATGACAAATCTATTTCATCATCTAGTTCCATTTTTATAAAGAACTTTCATGAGAGTTACATATCTACTTATGGTGTGGTAAGTAGGTCATTGTTCATCAGGTTAAAGCATTCAAGATTATTACAGAAATTGTTAGTATCAATGCATCATATCTTTTAATGGTAGAATAATGAAATGCAAATATTTGCAAGGTAGAAGTCCTTCAATTTAGTTTTATTTATCTAACAGGGTGATTTTGTGTTTTTGACTAGGATGCCTTCACATGTGATTAATGCAGTAAATCCAAGAGAATGCTTAATACATATTTGAATGACAAGAGTTATTCTTGGAAAGTTTTATCCTTAAATTTAATTTAATGGATGCAACAACCTAAATTGGCTAACACATCCCTTATATTGAGTTTTATGTCACGTTTATGAGACAAGCATTTCAAAAGGAAAACTACGTTTAACATATTTTTAAACAACATTTAAGGCCTATTTAAGGCCTTTTTTCTGGATGTTTTGTCAACTACTACTAGAAATAACTATCACGAGTTTTAATGTCTACGACTCATCATATATATTTCAATAGCCTATATTTACAATATTAATCATTAAACAGCTGGAATGTTGAAAGCAGCAGCATCAACTGATGATGGGCGCCGTTTAAAGATTAATAATTCCACCTTGTAAGTTGTACCCACATTACTATTATAATGTGAGATGGATAGTGACTCGTTATCTATCGGTAAAACACTATAGATCAAACTGATAGAGAATAAGAAATATGAAATAAAATGACATTATAAAATTAAGGATGTGCAAATGTTATATGATAATTGATTTAACAATCACGTTCAAAATTCAGTTATTCAGAACTGTAAGTCTTAATTTAAAGCATAACATTACCTTCTTCACCATTAATAGCTGCCGCCATCTTACTAAAATGAGATATAGAAGCGTCTTATAGTGGGCTTTAATAACAATCGTATATTAATTTATTACAGTTTGCTTGTTTGTTTTTGAATTTTGCGCAAAGGCACACTGAAGTTATCTGCGCTAGCCGTTCCTAATTTAGCAGTGTAAGACTAGAGGAAAGGCAGCTAGTCATCACCACTTACCGTCAACTCTTGGGCTACTTTTTTTTATCAACGAATAGTGAGATTGACCGTAGAATTATAACGCTCCCACGGCTGAAAGGGCGAGTATGTTTGGTGTAACGGGGATTCGAACCCGCGACCCTCAGGTTACGGGTCGAGCGCCTTAATCCACTTATTACAGTTAACAAAACTAACATATTCATTAGTGCATCGGCTCGGCATGGCCAGATGGATAAGGCACTCGACTCGCAATCCGAGGGTAGCGGGTTAGAATCCCCATCGCACTAAACTTTCTTGCCCTTTCAGCCGTGTGAGCGTTATAATGTTATGGTCAATCCCACTATTTGTTGGTAAAAGAGTAGTCCAAGAGTTGGCAGTGGGTGGTGATGACTATCTGCCTTCCGTCTAGTCTTACACTGCTAAATTAGGGACGGCTAGCGCAGACAGCCCTTGTGTAGCTTTGCGCGAAATTAAAAAACAAACAAGCAACTCGAAAAAGAGTGGTCATTGAGGCAAAGACAAACCAAAGGGAAAATAATAGGGGATATTTTATTTTTACGTGTTTTTCCCAAAGCAAATGTCAAAAGAACTCATGGAGATGTTGGAAGTGCTACTTTTGGAGAGATACAACCACAGCAAGCGTAAGATTGAATATTAGTAGTTATGTTGAGCATGTAACTATATGTCATTTAATATTCAAACTTTAGAGTTAGATTCTTTTCATTGAATAAAGAAATACGATTTTAGCTGAGTTTACTTTTTTGTGTATATAATACAATTTACAACTTCACAATAATTCTTAGAATTGTACATTTTGATAGAAATACACGTTAGGAATAGCCCTGGAAGTAAGATTTAGAAACGCCACAGCCTCTTACTAGTGAATTACTTTTTATGTAAAATGTAACAAGCGAGCTTATGGGTCAGTTATAACCCCTAAAATTCAGTAAAAGCCGTCCTTAATTCAGAACTGTTGATTAGATGGTGGATAACGAATCAGGATTCTCATTATCTAAAAAGATACACTAAATCAAACAGCAAGATATGATTACAACAGCTGAATTATGGTGCATGCCAAATCTTGGACCTACTCTCTATACTATATTCTAGAACATGATTTAGAAATACACACACATAACCGTAATTCTCGGAATTGCCTTCATATTCCTATTCTTAAAAAAAATCCAAATATTATTGTGTCCCTCTAGTTCATTTTACTATGTTGAGCACTGTATATAAACGCATATATTGAATTACGTTACCATATTTAATAAAAGATAATTCGAACTCTCAGAGTTAAAATGATTTTGTAACATTAAAATTCTTCTTTGTGGAGACATGATTAAAAACGGTTAATTTTTCAAATTTCATTTTCAAGCCAAACAGTTGGCAGTGGGTGGTGATGACTAGCTGCCTTCCCTCTAGTCTTACACTGTAAATTACGGAAGCTAGCGCAGATAGCCCTCGCGTAGCTTTGCGCGAAATTAAAAAAAATCCAACAAAACAACAAACATTCTCAAGCTGATGGTGACCTAAAGAGGTTGAAATCTTATGTTTTATTTTGTGCTTTTCAAATAAGTTTCCACAATCATGTCAGCCGTCTTAACTATATATAAAGTTTAGCTATAAAGGCTAAAACTTTATGAGTTCTCTGACCTGGCCGTTTAAGCTCATGTGTTTCATAAGGTATTATTATAATTAAAAATGCCAGATAAGAAGATGTCTATTGATATGATAGCTTAGCTGGATATAGCATCTTCCCTGTATATAGAAACACTGCTTAAAATTCCATTCTCTATTAACTTTGATTCTTTCAGAAAAAAAAAAAAAGTAAACAGTAATTATTAATGAAAACACGTGACAATAGTTTATGATGTTGGTTACTCGAAACTCATCATAAGTGCACCAGATGGCTAATATATTTCATAATGTTGTAAAATAAATTTTAAGCACACCCGTCCTTTTATCTGATAACAACATCTGTCAAATGAGAGGTTGATAAATAGTAAGATTTAACTGGACATCATTAGTTTGTTTGAATTAAGCACAAAGCTACACAATGGGCTATCTGTGCTCTTCCCACCAGGGGTATCGAAACCAGGTTTCTAGCGGTGTGACTCCATAGACATACAGCTGTGCCACTGGGGGCGCTTTTTATTAGAACATTGTTAATTTTTCCGTAATGCAATTAAGAAATAGTTTCTCCAAGATGAATCTTGCTCACACTGCTGACCATTATCACTCAGCACTGTCAAACATTACGGTTTTTTCTGTAGCACATTTATTAAGTGAGGGACTGCGAGGTCAATCTTAAACAACTCATGATGAAAGTGTCACCACGGCACTTCCACTGTACGTGAATATCCACTTTTAGTACCGTTATACAAAAACAAGGGGTATTGATATGTATTCGAGCTGCATCAAGAGACTTGACGATTGATGATTTGAGGTTCCACTTTCTCATAAATACAGCCGTTGATTTTTAAGGTGCTATTTTAAACCTTGTAAATTTTCAATGTTTGAGCTTTTACAGACGTTAATTCCCTGTTTACAAATTCACATTTGTTAAACAGCGTTTAATACATGGTACTTTGGTATTTTCACTGGAGGCAAAAATAAGTAAGTTAATAAACGAAACTAGGAGATATACCCATTTTCGTAGCAATAACTTTCTAGATTCTTGTCATTCGAATTTTACTTTTCATTGTGTGCAGAAAATTAGTTTACATGATTTTCATCACGAGTTTTCTTTTGGTGAATAAGTAAAAACTGTAACATTAAAATAGTGTATAATAGCAAAACTTAGATTACGGACCAATGAAAAATGAAATTCACAACATAAGGGAATATTTCAAAGTAACAAATGAGTGCTCTGTAAGCATAACCGATGGCACATTCAACAAAACAAAAAACAAAGAAAAATGAACACATACAAAAATAACATAAGAACAGACTGACCCAAATACCAGAGAAGAGCAAGAGAAGAAATAAATTAATCGTAAGAGCTAAAATCGTAAATAAACCAGGAACTAACATAAAAGTCCCTCGCTGGTACAGCAGTAAGTCTACGGATTTACAATGCTCAAATCAGGGGTTCGATTACCCTCGGTGAACTCAGCAGATAGCACGATATGGTTTTGCTATAAGAAAACACACGTACACCAACATTTAAAAAAATTACTGAAATCGTATAATAATGAAAGAATATGTAAATGATACATTGTATAAAACAGAGAAATAACATAAGATAAACTTTAGAAATATTGAAGTATTGAATATAGAGATCCCCCTTAAAAAAGGAAAAAAATATGGAATCACTTAGAATCAAACAATGTGAACCTAACATTAACAGAACGTTAGAAGTGTCATCATATTTATATTAAGGTAATTACATTTAAATCCAGATGAAGCTAATATTATAAATCTGACTATTTATTTGCGCGTATTTGCAATTGGCATGTAATTGCACATTAAATATTGTGCGTGATAGTATTTCAATATTTGTTTGAGAGGAAATGTTGGACACAAATAAGTCTTCTATCCCACAAATAGCTGTTCCAAAATTTCATACTGACCTCTCAGATTAATTTTACCAGATTCATTTCGAACGTGGTACACTGCAGCCTTCAACATATTGTGTTCTTGGCTTTACATCGCTATATGAATATTTGGATAAGGCTACAACATTTCTCAGCGATAAGATACCTATGATGGCTTGCTTTGACAGATGATCAGAATATTCTGTGAATCAAATAAGTATCATACATTGTATGTGGTACCACTCTCGTATCTGTGATAATAAATGTATTTGTTTGGTTTGTTTTGAATTTCGCGCAAAGCTACTCGAGGTACATGCTCGCCCTCCCAGCCGTGGGGGCGTTATAATGTGACGGTCAATCCCACTATTCGTTGGTAAAAGAGTAGCCCAAGAGTTGGCGGTGGGTGATGATGACTAGCTGCCTTCATTCTGCTAAATTAGGGACGGCTAGCACAGATAGCCCTCGAGTTTCTTTGTGCGAAATTCCAAAACAAACAAAACAATGCTTTAGGCAGGCGCAGTTTATAAAATTCCAAATTAAAAGACTCCTCATGAACCAGTGGGAACATTTTTGTTGGGAAAGAAACTATTTAATGCGGTTTTTCTTAATTTGAACTGAAATTTTTGGGCAAGTTTATTGGCTAAAAAGAAGGCATTCCCCGCATTCTTTTATTGTTGGGACTGCAAAGAGTAATTTGAGGTGGTAAGGTGAGTAAAATTCATCAGCGCATCACAAACTTAATGGCCAAGCACAAGTCGTATGGAAGTCTCCATATGAGCAGTTGGGATTCTCAACGCCTGTACAGATACACTAAATCAACAGCAAGACCTGAATCGATATTCCCTATTGAATTGCAGGTGAAATTTTAACTGAAAAGTAAACATGAAAAGGTCACAGCAGAAGCATAAAATTTTGGCTTTATTGATATATACTAAATTTACTCCATGTGGAAAGACCTTAGTACTAGTCAGTAGGAAGGCTTGAAGATGCTGTTTTTTACTTAACTATTCTTGTCTTGTCAAGACTTGTCTTGAAAAGATGCTTCCACAAATACTCTCTTTGGGAGTTTCTGGATTAAACTTACTTTTAATATTCAAGACACCCTTAGCTCCTGAGGGTCATGTTAAATAGTTTGCGCCGTTTAGGTTCTGAGAGAAACCATATTAATATTATCATCATAACTTTGAAAGCATAAGTGACTAAGATATTTACGAAACTAGTTTAAAAATAGGTCATAAATATTTTTGTTTATTGAAGTATGATATATAATGACAGAGTTATCATAAGAAAACAATAAATAAATAAAACAATGTGTTTCTTCTCAGGGCATTGACATCGTGTCCTCGGTCATTGCCCTAAAAATAATTTCTACATTTTTCTTAGTGTCTCGCCCTTCTTGCTGTTTGGCTTCTAAAGTTTAGTAATAAATTTTCTTCGCAATTATTTAATACATCTCAGGATACCAGATAAAAATAAAGGAATATTGAAAAAACTACAAACATTTCTTTCTAATAAATCGTTATAACAAGTAACCATCACATAACTATTTATATGAAAAATACTGTTTGTTTTATTTTGTTCTCCTAACCTATATAGCAACGAATATGTTTGTTGAAGCATTTCTATTACTGTATAATAAGTTGAGTAGAAGAACTAGGAAAGGTTAGCAAAGATGTAATATTTCATCTGTCATCCCAAGAGTTACACAGGTTTAAGTAGTTGATAGCCCGGACTTACTTTTCTGCAATACGAGTTTTCTCAATTGTCTTTCGCCACAAGCGAAATCGCGTTTATAATACATATTGTTCGACCTCCAGTTGCCCTAATAACATTTGTTACTTCATTTCCGTATAATCTGACTCGGATAGCCTGGTATTGTTGATGAACTACTCAGCAATAAATGGTTTAATTTAAAAAAAGTACATATATTCATGTTATTCGTGTGGCAGGATATGGAGGAAAAGAGGTATTTGTTTTCGTGCTTCAACTTATTAAATGTAAGTCAAGGGTCATTTAAACAGTTTTTTTTGGAGGCAATTGTGAATCATGTCATAAAATATTAACAACAGATGAATTTAAAGTGTCTGTTTAACTGCTAAATGGTAGCCACTAAATGGGTAATATTCTGATCCATTGATACATATTTATGTTAATAATTATTGCGTTAAATACCATAATATATTATTTTTAGAACACTTATCTGTTGAATGTTAAATGCAAGTTTAATATAATATTATGTACATGTTAAACTAACAGATGGCGCTGTTCTCAGTTCATACAAATTGTATTTTGGTTTGATTTGTTTTTAATTTCGCGCAAAGCTACACGAGGACTGTTTGGGCTAGCCGTCCCTAATTTAGCAGTGTAAGAAAAGAGGGAGGACAGCTAGTCATCACCACTCACCGCCAACTCTTGGGCTACTCTTTTACCAACGAATAGTGGGATTGACCGTAACTTATAATACCCCCACCACTGAAAGATTGAGCATATTTGATAAGACGAGGATTCGAATCCTCGACCCTCGGATTATGAGTCAAGTACCTTAACCACCTGGCCAAGCAGAATAGTATTTCTATTTCTGTACTATTTCATACTTATCTATAAATTCTATAAGTTTTAAGTTACTTTACTATGAATGTGTTGTTTCTGAATACTAAATCCTAAAAATAATAACATTTATAGGCAACTGTTTTATCACGTTTTTATTCAATCTTATTCAGCCTTAACCACCTGGCCATGCAGGGCGTCGTATTTTTACGAGACGATGTCAGTTCAAAGAGTGGCTTGAATAAGAGTTGTGGGTTAATAAAAACAACTCGTTATATCAAAGCCAATTTATTTTGCAAACCAGTTCAAACTGAATAGATATTTTAGAAGAAAATAATGATCTTGTGCACTTCAAAATTATGGATTTAATTTAGTTGTTGACAAGCGCAAAGCTATGTAATGTGCTATCTGTGTCTTTCCCATCACAACTATCGAAATCCGGTTTTTAGCGCCTTGAGCCTGCAGACGTAGCACTGAGCTACTGAGGAGATGGTATTATGGGAAAAATAATACGCAAAATAAAATGCTTATTTATTTCATTTCAAAAAATGTTAACGGCTTAGAATTATACTTAAAAATAAAACACATATTTATTGTAACGATTAATTTATGTTAATATGTTAATAGCATGGTTTAATATGCTGTTTTAGCTAATTCGTTTTCATTTTCGTAGAATTATGCATATATATATTTATGCGTCTGTGATATAAATTTAAATTCGACCAGAAACTTCACTAACAGATCGTGAAAATAGGGATAATTCGTCAAGTTATTTTATGATTTAGGCTATACTATATATGGTAATCATGTACATATTTAAGATCTAAACAAAATTTTTATAATTTCGACCGAGGCCATATAACAAATAAACAAAAATACTTTCTTCACAGCTATATCTTGCTCGTTTACAAAGTTGAAGCAAAATTAATAATCACGAGTCGAAGCACTTCAATTTTTCGCAAAACTTCGTTTTCTCCTTTTGGTATTCTTGTGAAATATTCACAGTTAACAGTCAACATTCACTGAATGTAGTTAAAATACAATGACATTCAATAAATTTACCGGCAAGATAAGCCTAAAAGTTTATAACGCTAAAATTCAGGTTTTGATATCAGTGATGTGCACATCATAAATAGCCAATTCAATTGTTTTTGCGCTTAACATGAAAAAAACACTTTCTAAATTTTACAAGTATTGTAAAAAATGTTGAACTTTTGATTCCTCATTTGTGTCTGATGAGGGCTTTAAAAAGAAGAAATTAAACCATTTCGAAAAATTAAATAAACGAGTTATTCGTTATTTCTGTAGTATACAACTGTTCAGCGTTTATTTGATATATGCTGCATGCTTTGCCTTTAAAGATTTTTTTATAAGAGGTATAATGCTTGACTTGTGGTATAAAGCAGTGTTTATTGTTTAATGAATAACAAAACACCTAGACTCACGCTTACACCCTACATGCAGATAGCCCTTTACATATCACCATAAATTAAAAAGAGAAAAAAAGATTTTTCAAGCACGACCATTTGCAACGTGTCTTGGTTCAACTACCTCATTTCTAACTAGGTATGCTGGTTATTATTTTAAGAGCGCATGAGAATAAGTAACCCGGAAACCAGATAATTTACAACCAACAAAAGTATTATGGAATGTATTTTAAAGTGTCAGTTACAACCATCTATAAAAGGAAAGTTCTAGCTATTTATAACTACACCAATGCCTATGATTTAAATAAGAATGATTACTATCATTTTTTTAATTAAATACAACATTGCCCCCCACATCTTATGAAATGCGATAAGCAGTGACATTGTGATTCGTAAAAAAAAATCAAATGGGTCTTTCAATCAACTTTAGGTTAGTTTAGGCTGAAAACAAAATAAACGGAAAATACGTCTTTATCAATGTCTTAAAAGTAGAGTAATTAGATTGAAAATGATAATTCTTATATGACTGATGAAGATGATTGCAAATCGCTTGAGGAAAGACTAAAATATGTCAGGTTACTCGAAATATTCACAAAACAATCCTTCAAGTATCGCTGTTGTTATCACTGCTGGCATCTCTGTGTATGTGGATTTTTCTTATAACAAGGCCGCATGACGCCCGGCATGGCCAGGTGGGTTAAGGCGTTCGACTCGTAATTTGAGGTTCGCGGGCTCGAATCCATATCACACCAAACATGCTCGCCATTACAGCCTTGGGGGCTTTATAATGTGACAGTCAATCCCACTATTCGTTGGTATAGTAGCTCAAGAGTTGGCGGTGGGTAGTGATGACTAGCTGTTTTCCTTCTAGTCTTACACTGCTAAATTAGGGATGGCTAGCACAGATAGCCTTCGTGTAGCTTTACGCAAAATTAAAAAAACAAACAAACCACATCGAACCCCTGATTTTAGCGTTGTAAATCCGTAGGCTTACCGTTATACCAGTGAGGGACGTTATCATCCGCAGAGAAGTGCTACATGTTAATGTTCAGAGCGTAAAATTACCTGTGCTAGTGTTGTTCATCACTCCAAAAAGGTTAACTTCCTAAAAAAGGCACATTAAATATATATGTATACATATTTTAAGTACGCAATAAAATTTAATGATCATGAAATAATGCATTATTTTTGTTTGTTTCTTTATTGTTAAGCAAAATTGTGGGCTATCTGTTCCCTGCCCAACGTGGGTAGTGAAACCCTATTTTTAGCGTTATAAGTCGTCAAGCTTGGCATTGAATCGCCGGTAGGGGCAATAATACAAAGACTTAATGTTGTTGTTTTTTTCTGAAGTGTTTGAAAAGCATGCTAAAAATTGTGGACATTTAAGAATGCGTCTCTGCTCGCGATTGCATCTATTTGCAAAGTATGCAGTTTTGCACTAGGAGAAATAGTATTTTTTTTTACTATTTTAAATGTTGAAAACCTGCAAGCTTCTGGAGTTGGTTCCAGAATCCTGGTCTAAAGTGTTTAAGCTCTTTCAATTAAATTACGTCCTAATGGTCATGACATCCAACGCCACAGAAGGACCACACTGGAGAGTTTAATTTAAAAAACAAATCATAACATCATATCGAGTGGCGTAGTTAGGTAGGTGCTAGAGGGAGCTCAGACCCAGGGCTCATGAACTTAATGGAGGTACATTGGTAATTCATTCTATGTAAACTTACATGGAATATGTGGCTCACAAAAATTATTAGCTCTTGGGCCCACACAACCTTAAGTCCGCCACTGGCTAAATCGGGAATACAAAACTAGAGTTTTAATTCATCTTCAGAGCGTTGCGAAGTAATTTCCTTTCACCTAAAACAAGTTTTTTAAAGAAACAACACATTCATAAATAGATCTAATGTAGTGATGTGAAACGTCTAATACATGCAATAATTAAATGGCGTACACAGATATGTATAGAAACAACAAATACTTTATATCACACCATTTTGTTTTCAACATTGTTTCCAGTCCTCCGGCAGCTGGAAAATTCCTGAAACCAAAACTCAAAGTTCAATCTCTATAATTGATACAACTTATGCTTATAACGCTAAAAGTCAGATTTCGATACTCGTAATACATATAACCCATTTTTTAGCTTCGTATTTAAGAAATATTTTAGAAAATTAATTAGTTATAATTTCCATTAAGTAAACAATTTACAGCAGTATATTTTATTCAAAAATGACTAAGCTAAGTAAGTCTTCCTGTGTTTTGAAGTCAAATTCTCTAATAAAAGTTTGAAAAAATAGCAAAATTAATAACATTAACAAATGAAAAAAACGTAAATTAGAGTAAAATAAATACATGTATATATTTATTTAATTCTAAAGAAATGTTACTAATATTTTTTTTCTAACTGGCTAACTGGAAAGTGTAATGAATGTATCAAAAAATGGAAAATTTATAGAAACATTTTCAAGAAACATAAATGTTATAAGACATAAACATTTGACTCTCAGTCGTTTCACTACTACTAAGAGTTGTAGACTTGGTGCGGGACACGTGTGCCTATTTATTAATTAATTAATACATCTATTTGTAATATTCACATTAATGGTATTGATTTGAATTATACTCCAAAATTAGGTTATTCTGCTCTTATGCTTTTTTCCTGCCACCTTAATATCATTTTAAAATAGAATATTTTGGTGTGTTTTTTAATTTAATCACGATGGATGCATTTTTATTATCCTTTACAAACCAAAATCAATTCTTGTGTGATCGTTTCAAAATATCAGTGTTTCTTTTCCATACGTGTATACATGGATAATGCAGATATGCGAGATATTATGGAGAAGTTTGTCGATTTTTATCTAATCGACGAGGGTGTTTTCACAGCTTCAAGAGCTCAGTCTAAGCCAACGAACCTCGTCACGACAACTCACTTTAAATTTTTTTTAAAGAAACCTAAGGGATTATTTATCTTTTTATCGATTATAATTAAATTATGTTAGAGCCTGAGGATCTACAGCGGTTCGTGGTAAATATTTGTAAGATGACTAAATTAATATTTTAATAAAGGATATTAACAGCGAATGTACTGTGCTTTATCAGGGTACATGGCTTCTTTTATCCACAAGTTAATCCAAGATTTGTGTTTCTAAAAATGTTGTATTTGGACTTTTCGCAGTCTTAACATGCAGTTACACTCAACGCTTGGAATGTTTTAAACAACAAAACATGAGTGTCATACATGTTTTACCTTGACATCCTTGTAGGTCGTGCGAATAAGTTGAGTTTCTTTATAATACCTTGGCGCGCCATATTGGTCCACACCCAAACAATGACAATAAAGTTGACATAATTTGACCTTTATTTATGGAAATCTAAATAAACGACTCCCTCAGAGTTCATTATGTGTATTAATGATAGGGTGTAGATAGTAGCTAGCTTAGTTTTTTGTTTATTTGAAATTAAGCACAAGGCTACATCTCTGCTCATCCCGAGTATCGAAACCAGGTTTATAGCGTTGTAAGTCAGCAGACGTTCCGATGTGCAAATGAGAGGTCAGTTAGCTTAGAACATAAAATAAATCAATAATAGGTTTGATTCTTTGAGAACTTCGTTCTGTGCTAGTCTTTCATAAAGGTGTTTTTAATTATAGTTAATGTTGAAAAAATTATCTCATTCTCCGTATGAATGCTTAAAAGGAACTATTAAAAATCAAAACTGAAGTCTCTACTTAGTGAACGAGATTTGTTCTTTTCTGCATGAGATGAAGTTCTTACCTGTAACATGTTTCTGTATAAATATGTACTAAAATTGGTTTTTAATGTAAATTATATTTAAAGTAATTCATAAAATTTGTTTTTTAATGTCTTACAAAAGTTGAAAGAGACAAAAAAAGGTGTTTTTGTGTCATTTTGTATTTCTTTCCTTTCTGAGATACAAATAAATTGAATCAGTTATGAAAATATTGTTTTGCTACAATTCTTCTCAGGTGTGCTTGATTGTTAAATTTCAGGCGCAAACTAACTCGCGAAATACTTGTACAAGCTATCCCTAGTTCAGAAGTGATAGATTCAAGAGAAGGCAATTAGTTAACTCCATCGACAGTCAACTCTTAGGCTAGTCTTGTACCAAATCAACGAAAAATGGGAATTACCGTCACATTATAACGCCTCAATAGCTGAGCGAGTGATTATGTTCTATGAGTAGATTTGAACCACGATCCTCAGGTTGTACGTTCAGTGTCCTAATGAAATAGGCTTATATAAAACACAGTGTGTGTTTTCTTATAAACAAAGCAAAGCCACATCGGGCTATCTGCTGAGCTCACAGAGGGGAATCGATTCTCTGATTTTAGCGTTGTAAATCTATAGACTTACCGCTGTACCAGCAGGGGACATAAAACACAGTAATGTCATTCTGGGAAATATGTATTATTAAAATTTTTAATTTTAGTACAAAAGAATATTTTATCGAGCACAATATTATATATTTTCCCAGAATCATTCTTATATAATACTGAATGTGAACTGAAACACGTACTTCATCGTCATGAAGATGAACTTTTACTTATTACTGGCTAAAGAAGACAGTGAATGTAAAAACTATCAGCTATACCCGCTGTACATGTTTATATACCAAAATTCGGTTCATAGAGTTGAAGTGATTGATGTTGCTCACCACAAACAATTACGGTTAATAGTTTAAGTCGAATGTTTTAACCAGGGCTAGCAAAACGGGAACTTGTGGAATAGGGAGCCTTGGACAAACAGTTTATATCCAGTGTCAGTTTAGATTCCACGGCTGTATCAAAATAAAATTATTGACGATTTATTAACAAAATAAATTAAAAAACAAAACTGAGTATAGTAGAAAAATTTTCGTTATTTTTGTGAAATAATTAGTGTTTAATATGTTTACTAGTTAATATCGGTAATGCCCTCCTCTCCAGTAGCAAACCCCTGTGTAGGGTCCTCTCAGTCATGGTTAGTGACGACTTCTAACTTTTGAGAGTGGAACTATATTCCAGAGCCGAGATGTAAAACTACTGTATTACTGTTTCATTGCTAATAATTACACGTTTAGGATATTACTTTTATGTGTCAAATTATTTGCTCTAAAGTTTATTATTTATGTATTTATTCCCAAAAGTAAATGAAATAAATATTATAAATTGATATTTATATGCAAAAACGGCTCGTTTGGGTTGACAAAATATTTTACATAGAAGAGCGAACAACGTTTCGACCTTCTTCGATCATCGTCAGGTTCACAAAGAAAGAGGTAACTGACCGGAAGCTGACCACTGTTTGAAAGGGGTTGTGTAACTGTGTGTCGAAATGTAGAGGGCGGTATTAGATGTTTGAGTATATAATTTTATTTATTTTATTATATTAATATAGGTATAAAGGCGTTCCTTTATATTGGTTTATTTTGGGTTTAAGTTGTTGTATCAGTAAGGCTTCTTTGAATTTGCGTTTGTTTATGTTTGTTTCTTTATTTAGTATTTGAGTGTTTTCTATGTTATGTTGTGTTTATTTGACTTGCAGTGTTCGAAAACGTGTGAAGGTGACTTTTTATGTTCTTTGAATCTGGTTTCCATTTTTCTACTTGTTTCTCCAATATAGAAGTCGTGGCAGTTATCACATTGTATTTTATAAATAACGTTGGTGTGGTGTTTGTCAGTGTAGTTTTACATAGTATAGACCTCAGTTTTGTGCCTGGTTTTTGAATAAATTTGGTATTAACTGGAATGTCATATTTTGTTACTAATTTTTGCCAAATGTTGGTTATTTGTTTGCTGATGTCAGGAATATATGGTATACAGCAGTATATAACAAGTATAACAAGAAACAACCAACAGAAAGAAGACAACTTAGATAATTTTATTGACATCCAACAGCCAAACTTCCCAGGTAAAATTACAAATTTATATTTTCCAGAAACACCTAAAAACAACATCTTAAACGATTTTTCAAAGAATTTTCTCACAAAACCATCAACATAATTTCACAAAACAGAAAACTAAAAACAACCTTACAAAAAGAGACATTAATTCCATTAAAAACCTAAAACAAGACAAAAACATAAAAATTCTAAAAGCAGATAAAGGTAACGCTATAGTCATAATGAACACGAATGAATACATCCAAAAAATGAATAACATCCTATCAGACACGAACAAATTTAAACCAATACACACAAATCCAACAAAGACACACGAGACGCAACTGAACAAATTACTACTACAAATGAAAAAAGCCAACACAATTTCACAAACACTTTATTCCTACCTATGTAAAACCGACTCACGCACACCGCAAATATACGGCATCCCCAAACCTCATAAACCAGATTGTCCATTACGACCAATAATGTCCACATATGAATCGTTTAATTACAATCTTGGTAAATACATAGCATGGGCATTCTCCAAATATGTAACATCAGCCAGCTCATTCATCAAAGACTCTTTTAATTTCAAGTCTAATCTAAATCAACTTAATCATAAAGCCTTAATGGCCAGTTTCGATGTTATATCCCTCTTTACAGAAGTTCCAACCACTGAAGCCTGCAAGATAGCCTTAGAACTCTATATCCGAGACCGTAACCCAACTATAGAAATTCCCAGTAACCAGTTAGCAACCCTCATAGAATTCACCACGATAAGGACAAACTTCATGTTCAACAACCAAAACTATATACAAACAAATGGCCTAAGCATGGGCAACCCAGTATCACCAGTTCTAGCCAATATTTTTATGACACAAGTTGAAACACAAGCAATTAACACAGCATTACATCCACCACTATACTGGTACAGATATGTAGATGACACGGTTGCGGGATTCAAATCTACAGAACACATACTTAATTTTTTCAATCACATTAACTCTATACATCCCAACATTAACTTCACATGTGAACAGGAAGAAAGCAATCAAATATCATTTCTTAACCTCAAAATTACAAGAACTGACACACAATTCAAAACAGAAATCCACCGAAAAATCACCCCTACTGGATTATACATTCCTTGGGACTCAGCACATGAAACAAAACAAAAAACTCAACATACTAAGAAACCAAATAAACACAGCCATAAAACTATGCTCACCAGATAAAATTAACGATGAATTAGACAAAATAAAACAATACTTCATCAACATCAATAAGTTTCCTCTACAAACCGTAGAAAACATTATACGCACACACCTAGACAGAAAGCAAAATCAACCAACTAAAGTAAATACAGCTCACGAATAAAAAACCACGAAACCATATACTGCTGTATACCATATATTCTTGACATCAGCAAACAAATAACCAACATTTGGCAAAATTAGTAACAAAATATGACATTCCAGTTAATACCAAATTTATTCAAAACCAGGCACAAAACTGAGGTCTATACTATGTAAAACTACACTGACAAACACCACACCAACATTATTTATAAAATACAATGTGATAACTGCCACGACTTCTATATTGAGAAACAAGTAGAAAAATGGAAACCAGATTCAAAGAACATAAAAAGTCACCTTCACACGTTTTCGAACACTGCAAGTCAAATAAACACAACATAACATAGAAAACACTCAAATACTAAATAAAGAAACAAACATAAACAAACGCAAATTCAAAGAAGCCTTACTGATACAACAACTTAAACCCAAAATAAACCAATATAAAGGAACGCCTTTATACCTATATTAATATAATAAAATAAATAAAATTATATACTCAAACATCTAATACCGCCCTCTACATTTCGACACACAGTTACACAACCCCTTTCAAACAGTGGTCAGCTTCCGGTCAGTTACCTCTTTCTTTGTGAACCTGACGATGACCGAAGAAGGTCGAAACGTTGTTCGCTCTTCTATGTAAAATATTTTGTCAACCCAAACGAGCCGTTTTTGCATATAAATTTCTCAACAAGTGGGTTTCTCGACATCACTGAAATTGATATTTGCATCATTGTCCAACCAGTTGAAAGTAAATATAACACCTATATTATCTATATTACAGTAATTTAGTGTGCGTCAGTATTTATTTACTTCATTATGCGTAATTTTATTCATCTCAAGTAGCTTAAATGTAAAGGTTTCTCAGGTGTTATTAATAATTTTATAAATTTTCTGGAAAAACTAAAACGTGTTAACTCGTACTCTATGTATGTTTTATAATATTGCTCTGTCACAAGATATATCTATTTTTTTGTTTATTTGATCACTGTGAAGTTTTATAGTAGCGAGGCCCGGCATAACCAGGTGGGTTAAGGCGTTCGACTCGTAATCCGAGGGTCGCTGGTTCGAATCCCGGTCTCACTAAACATGTTCGCCCTTTCAGCCGTGAGACGTTATAATTTAACGGTCAGTCCCACTATTCGTTAGTAAGAGAGCAGCCCAATTGTTGGCGGTGGGTGATGATGACTAGCTGCCTTCCTTCTAGTCTTACACTGCTAAATTAGGGACGACTAGTGCAGATAGCCCTCGAGTAGCTTTGCGCGAAATTCAAAAAACAAATAAAAAAAAACTTTTCCAAAATACGCCCTTCTTTGTTGAATAAATGAATAGCCAGTTTTGTATTGTTGTTTGGTTGTTTTATGAATTTCGTGCAAAGCTATATATGAGGGCTATCTGCGCTAGCCATCCCTAATTTGGTAGTGTAAGACCAGAAGGAAAACAGCTAGTCATCACCACCTATTGCCAAACCTTTTACCAACCTATAGTGGGATTGACCGTAACATAAAAAGCCCCCATGGTTGAAAGGGAAAGCATATTTGGTGTGATGGAGATTCAAACCCGCGACCCGAACCACGCCATAAATCTTGGTATAAAACCTAAACCAGTGGAACTTATTTTGAAATTGTTACAAGTGTTTTAAACATTAAAAGTTTGTTTGACGTAAAAGGAAACTTCATGAACAGTCATCATGTAAATTGTAGAAATAAGGTTTTAAACCCGTTTTAATTTAGTTCTTTAGGTGAATTCTGTACACTGACCAGTCGAGTTTTTTATAGCTGTATATATCTGTTCGTCGGATTACCAATTCTCACATATTAGTAGTTAGTCAGACTTTTTAGGCGCCTCCCCCAGTGGCACAGCAGTATGTCTGCTGCTTACACTGCTAGAAATCTGGTTTCGACACCCATGGTGAAAAGAGCACAGATACCCCATTTTGTATCTTTGTGCTTAATTTTAGACAAAAAACCTTTTGGTTATTGATAATAATTTCAGATATATAAACATCCCGTGATATCTTTCTTGTTGCGGCATGCAAAACTATACCGACTCGTTATCCAAAAATCGCGGGTTCGAATCCCCGTCGCACCAAATATGCTCGCCCTTTCAGGTGTGGGGGCGTTATAATGTTACGGTCAATCCCATTATTCGTTGGTAAAAGAGTAGCCCAAGAGTTGGCGGTGGGTGGTGATGACCAGCTGCCTTCCTTCTAGTCTTACACTGCTAAATTAGGGACAGCTAGCGCAGGTAGCCCTCGTGTAACTTTGCGGGATGCCCCCCGCTGGTACAGCGGTAAGTGTACGGATTTACAACACTAAAATCAGTGGTTCGATTCCCCTCAGTGTGCTCAGCAGATAGCTCGATATGGCTTTGCTATAAGAAAAAACACACAAACACACACAGCTTTGCGCGAAATTAAAAAAACAAACAAACAACCTTTTACTGATAAAGAGAGCAACGTTTCGACCTTCCTAGGTCATCTTCAGGTTAATATGACCTAGGAAGGTCGAAACGTCGTTCTATCCTTATCAGTAAAAGTATTAATACCCATACCAGCTCTTCTGAGATATGTTTTTATTTCAAGTGTGTTTCTAGTCATCAAGAGAAACAAACAACCTACCCATGTAGGCTGTTGTCCATATTATATACGTTCTCATTAATATTGATTTTGAACTTAACGTAACAATAACGTATTTGGATCTATCCTCTGATATTTATTCTGACCAACTGTATGGTTTAGCTGTTTACATTCAAAGTAAATTAGAAAGTAACATAGTGTTTTTGTTTGTGGATTAGTTTCAATGTAACTGTTGCCACATCATTAATTCGAATTAATTTGACTATAATCGTAAAACGCAATAATCTCTCAATATTTTGTGGCTTACTGCGAGTACTTATTGTTGTCAGATGAACTGGATCTGACAAGCGAGTTGCTAAAACTGCAGACAAGGATTGTTTGTTTGTTTTTTTAATTTCGCACAAAGCTACTCGAGGGCTATCTGTGCTAGCCGTCCCTAATTTTGCAATGTAAGACTAGAGGGAAGGCAGCTAGTCATCACCACTCACCGCCAACTCTTGGGCTACTCTTTTACCAACGAATAATGGGATTGACCGTCACATTATAACGCCCCCACGGCTGAAAGGGCGAGCAGTTTTGGCGCGATGGGGATGCGAACCTGCGATCCTCGGATTACGAGTCGCACGCCTTAACGCGCTTGGCCATGCCGAGCCCGCAGAAAAGGAAGTTTGATAATATTTGCAATGTAAATGAATTAGAGTAGGTTCAATAATAACAAAAACTATTCACAAACAGAACTAAGTGAAACGTGAACATGCTAGACATTGAAATTAACCAAAGCTTTACGGTCAGCTAATCTATGCATGGGTACTAGGCAAAAGAGCAAAAACATTTACAAGTAACAGTATTACATCTCTAACCTCCATCAGGACTTTCTTAAGGCTTTATTGTCCACATCATCAGATAAGCTACAATAAAAGAAAACCCAAGAGTTTGCGATTTCTCTATAGACAATCAAAACATCCGAAACGTCCATTAAAACTGGTTATCTAGCAACTAGGCCAGTGCGAAAATAAATGAACGAATCTTGAGCCAAGCCTAAGGTAGTATGTGTCTAGTGTTTATCGCAGTTGAATACATTATAAAGCTTAGACCTACTGCTACCGAATAACAACAAATTTATACGGACTCAAGTTTCGACACTTTTACATATCTTCTTCGGTAAAACTTTTGATTGTGAAAGAAATACACACGCGTTTTGTTTTGCAACAGAATTTCAAGTTGCTTTAGGACGTATCAGATCAGAAAATGGATTACTTAAGCTGACCAACTTTTTAAAATGTTGAAGTTTGACAATTTTGGATTAGCGAACGTTTCACAATTTTTCTTTTAACACAATTTGGTCTTTTAAGAGAATGCTGCTTTTAAAAATATGAATACATAGTCTGTTTTAATAAGTGTTTAAACATCAAATTAGACCTATTTCCTGGTTCATTTCATTATTGAGAAACAAGTGAAATGTTACGAAGTTTCAAAGTATTCTTATAATATAGCTATGATATTTCAAAAGATGGGAGTATTCATATATACAATCCGTAGAAGTAAGATGGCAATAACACAAGGCTTAAAAAAACAAACAAAACATTATCTAGTTTCGGTAGTTTTGTTTTACAGAGAAGAATAGTGAAAATTACTTTGAATGCGAACACAATCCTCTTTGTTTTTATTTCAAACATGCCATTTTGTCCCTCTCACATAATTTTTTTTAACTTTAGTCATAGCTATTGTTTGTAATCGGACGTGGTCTTATTGACATGGCGTCGACATAGCACAAAAATGAAAGCTGTTTATCTGTATAAGCTGAGAAACATTTGATGCTTTGTGTTATTTCACTGAGAGATACATAACAAAACAGGTTATAACGTCTGGTTTTTATAGCTATATTTGCCATTAACTGCTTTGTAGGAGCTGCCCTCAGTGACACTAGCAGTGATAACCTGAATTGATTATACATAATATACTATTTAGGAAAACTATCTCATAGTGAAGAACGATGTAAGTACACTTAATAATATGTATTACAGCGTGTATTTGAATTTATGCGTTTTATTTCTTCTCACATGTACAACAAATTTATAGCATCATTGAAGTTCTACATGGATTATCAAAAGTAGCATTGTAGGTACTTTTATTCATTATCTATTCCGCATTTTTTAAAATTGAGATAAGTTTTCTGGTTCTATTTAATTGTCTCGTACAGGCGAATCTTGTGTTTGATGTTATTCTAGGTCAGAAGTGTAGATAGGCGCACCACATGAAAGATCGGTCCATAGAAACTACTGTATAAATCAGACGTTGTTTCTGGTTCCGTTTAGTCAGTAGAACTTACTAGTTCTGTACTAGTAGTAGCTTCTCCAAGGGTTTTCTTCAGTAATATTAACTTGCTTTCCAAAGTCTAAAGAATGAAAACTGAAACACTAAAAACTTTGTTAATATGCAATATTTATTACCAGATTGTATATATTTAGTGAGAGAATAGGTTGTGTACGTCTCGTTTTTTTTTCTTTTGATACGGATTTATAATAGGTTTAATTTACTATAAAAATTAAATGTTTAAAATATTATGTATATAAGGTCTGAAAATATGCCGGATTAGGAATAAACAGTCAGACATCAAGAGAGGAAAAGACATTAGTGATCTTATATATACAGTTTTATATGGACCATAATCAACAACTCCGTTCTCGAGAAATAGTTCAATTGTAAAGTTTGCGTTGACATTATTATCATAATTACTGACTATTTATTGAATTATTATAATATCTTTACTGAAAATTCCTCTCAAGTTAGCGTTCTAGTAATTTAAATAACAATTAATTGGTTATTATAGTTTTTAATTTAATACTCACTAGATGGCAGCATAAATAGACTAGACGAACGGATAGTCAAGATCGTCTGCAATTACACAAGAACATGGCCAAATATTAAAGTGCTTAAAGCTCTACAGCAATTTAGAAAAGTCAGCACATGCAGTTCTTTTGCAATTTTGTTTTCGTAAATAATTTTCTTTTGATTTATTAATAAGGCAAGATTTTACATTAAGAGTTTTATATTTTGTTTTAACCAATAATTGCAAAATTTGTAAAACGTAATTTTTTTATATGCAGAGATGAATATTTGGTGTAATAAATATTGATTTCTGATCAAAGCAAACTACTTAGGTAGATCAAGACTAGAATACAACTATTGGGCTACACTTTTACCAACGAATATTGGGATTGATCGTGACATTATGATGCCCCCACAGCTGAAAGGGCGAGCATGTTTCGTACGACGGAGATTCGAACCTGCGATCATCAGGTTACGAGTCGTGTGCCTTACCCCACCTGGCCATGCAGGGCCTATGTGTGTTTGTGTGAATTTAACTGAAAAATAAAGGAAGTTTTACATGTTTAATAATAAAATAACAGGTAAGTTAGAGTTAACTAACAATATTATACTTCAATTATCACTATATGTTGACTTATGTTAACTTTCACATCACTAGGCTTTTGTAGATTTTTTTTCTAATTAATAAGGAAATTCCCATCAGGTGGGAAAACTCACCTGGTGAGAAATAGGTTAACGTCTATTTGTTAACATGTTTAGCGCGACGCGGGCGCGAACCCGCGAATTACGAGTCGCACGCCTTACGCGCTAGGCCATGCCGGGCCTGAATATGATACAAGATAGTATTAATATTTACTTAATTCAAAGGTGAATTTCAACAAGTACGTCCTAACGACAAACGATCTTACAGATGGAGTGAGAAATAGCTTAGTATTTTTTTTATTAAGACAAATCCTCTATGTATTGTGTAACAGCACAATTTTAGAATATTTATTTTGCTGTTAAGTTTTAAAACTGCTTTAAAAATAATGGAGCACCGGGGTGGAAGGTGGAATGACGTACTTATGCGTATTCGCGTACTCGTTATGCACATAATTTTGGTACAAACGCGTTTGTTTAAAAGTATCGTGGAAAGCTATACAAAAACTATTTGCGCGTAGCCGTTACTATTTTCAATGTGATAGACTAAAGAAATAAAAAAAAAAGCACGAGCCCAGTAGCCCTATCTACTGTCAACTATTTGAACTGTAAATTGTGTTGCAAAAGAATTCGGATGTTGTTGAGTTTTATTGACAATTTTTAGTTTTTAATAACGTTATATTTATTTTTAAAGTGTAAAACTGAACTTTACATTTTCATTCAACATTATACATCTTATGTAGCGTATTTTCGCGTTTAAGATTTTGCTGGTTTCTGACAGTCATTCTGTCGCTGCACGATAAGGGCGTGAATCATAACCTTGAGATTCACAGTCTGAGCACGATAACTGCTTGGCCACGTGAAGCACTCGGAGTACTAATATGAAACTTTCCAGAAATTCGTCTCTTATTTTATTCAAAAGAAACTTTGATTAAACTTGGAAAGTTCAGTAGTTGTTATATCAGAAACTTAGGTTCAGGTTGATCTTGTATTCTATTTTCTCACCATTGGTAAATAAGGTTAATTGTTCAAGCGTATGCTTTGTTTTAGTATGTAGATTATACTTATCCACTGTGGTGATAATTTCTTTATAGCGTCATCTGGTGTTTGAAAAACCAATTCTATCGTCCTTTTCAGGTCTTCAACAAGGTCTATACATAAAGTTTCTATTTGTGCTGTGAGAAACATTACACAATTATCCAGTTCAACCTATGAAATATATTACAATTACTTGATTCTTGAATAGCAAGCATGCAATTAATTCTTGACTTGTGATAGTTACTCAAATGGTTGTTCTTTAACCGCAGGTAGAAGGACCGATATTTCCTGCAGTCATGCGTTTTAATTGTCTATTATATACGTGTGATGTTTGGTGAGAAAAACTCACGTTTGTGGCCTGATAATTTGAGGGACGACCGACTTCTTGACTCCACCACCTCTTTCAATCATTGTGTTCTAATTGTTTTTGTTGTTTTTCTCCTACTCAAATTATTTACTTCTGTTTAGTGAATAACTAGAAAACACGAACTTATGTGTTTTGAAAATGAAAAGAAAAAATAACTATGAGGAAAAACGAACAAAAGTTATAGGTTTTAACAGTTATGTATTTTAATCTAATAATGTATTCTGCATACTTCAAAGTATATAGCCCGTAATAATTTCTCTGTGAGGAGTTTTGTTTTTTGTTTTGAACTTCGCACAAAACTACACGAATGTTATCTGTACTGGCCATACATAATGTAGCAGTGTACGACTAAAGGGAATATAGCCAGTTATCAACATTTACCGATAACTCTTGGACTACTATTCTGTCCAAAGAATAGTATGATTGACCGTACGTTGTAACGCCCCCACGGCTGAAAGGACGAACATGTTTGATAAAACGGGGATTCGAACCCAGCAGCCTCAGACAGCGAATCGAGCGCTCTAACCATCTGGTCGTGCCAAACCAACGAACAGAAAAATGAAGGAAGAAAGAATAACTCAGAGAAATAACCCAATGTTATCATTTACTGTTATAATATTTGTATATATAATTGTAAATTGCGTTACAGAATAATTTGAATATATCAAATTCTCTTTATTTTTATAAAAGAGAAAACTGAACTTTGCCTTTTCATAGAACAGTATACGATTCATGTAGCTTTCTTCTCCCACTTAAGATTTATTGTGGTTTAAACTGGTGATTATGTTTCTTATATCAGATCAGGTAAACATATTATAAAATTTAGTCTCGTTTAACGCCAGTCGGAAGTACATCCTTGTGCAAATTAATTGAAACAAGACGGAAAATTACGATTTTTTTCAATATTTTGCGTTTTATTTCTGAGAATCCAAAAATTACTCACAAATTAATATGTGATATGACCATCTTTATTTTTCAGATGATCATTAATCCGCTTTGGCATCGAGTCCACGAGTTGACTGCAATCTTTACTGATTTTTGGATCGCGGTACCACAACTCAATCATGGCCTCAATTAGCTTATCTTTCGTAGTACAGTCTTTTCCCCGAAGTCTTTCTTTACAAATTGCCCAAAGATTTTCAATAGGATTTAAGTTCGGAGAGTTTCCAGGCCAGTCCAGCACCTTTATTCACATTGTAATCATAAAATTATTCACAAGTTTCGATGTGTGACACGGAGCCAAATCTTGTTGAAAAATGCCAGATCCATCTGGAAATCGCTTTTTCAATTCTGGAACGACTTTTCTTTGCAAAACTTTGATATACTGTGGTCCTCGCATCATACCTTCTATGATATGTAAGCCTCCGACGCCATAGTAGCTGAAAAAGCCCCAAAACATCTTCTTCAAGGAATGTTTTACGAACTGACTGATGTGAGATTCTCGAAGTTTCTCATCTGGAAATCTGCGAATATGCAGACTTCTTTGACCCTGTACGAAGAAATGAGTCTCGTCACTGAATAACACCTTCCTCCATTGTTCTTGCGTCCAGTTCTTGTATTTCAGGCCCCATTGATACCGTTTTTTCTTCATCGAGTTGGTAAGAAGTTGTTTTTCGAATGACGTAATATTCCTCAAAATTTCGTCATATATCCCAAAAATAGATCGACCGTACTGCAAAACACAGCTAATGACGCCGTCTGTGTGAAAAAATGACTATTAAAGGAAATCAGCGGGTTCAGCGAGCCTACACCGGCCGCTATGCTGAAAATATTGTAAAATGACCATTTGTTTCAATTAATTTACATTGCTTCATTTCTATGCTGTGATAACTATAGTAACTTTTGGCCTACCTTAACGATAGCTTTTAAACTGAGTCTAATCAGTATAAGTACATAAATCAAACTTGTGTTGTTGATGCAGAAGACATGTCAGGCTACAAAATAAGTTTGTGATAGTTTAAGTTAAGCCTAAAGCTTACTGATAAAAACAATACGTTGTATTTTACTTGACAACGCCATGTTGATGAATGTTTAAACTTTAAATTAAAGTTCTCTCTCTCTTTTCTGTCAATATGGCCAGATGGTTAAAGACCTCGACTCTCTGTTCCATCAAATATGTTTGGTCTTTTAGCCATTGGAGCGTTATAATGTCACAATGAATCCCACTATTTGTTGGTAAAATAGTAACCCAAGAGTTAGCGGTGGGTGGTAACGGCGAGCTGCCTTCGCTCTAATCTTTCACAACTAAATTATGGACGGCTAAAGCAGAGAGACCTCGTGCAGCTTTCTCTGAAATTCTAAATAAACAAACAAACTCTTCTGTGAATAGATTTGTGCATATAAAAATTTGATAATCAAATACGTACCTCTGTGGAACAGCAGTAAATCTTTGGATTCACAAAGCTAAAATCAGGAATTTGATTTCCCTCGGTGGATACAGTAGATAACCTAATGTGGCTATTCTACAAGAAAAGACACACACACACACACATATTTAAATATATTTTATATGACAAAGGTTTGAAACAAAGAAAAACCCTTTATAATAGTCCTGTCGAAACAAAGAAAAACCCTTTATAATAGTCCTGTTGAAACAAAGAAAAATCTTTTATAATAGTCCTGTCGAAACAAAGAAAAATCTTTTATAATAGTCCTGTCGAAACAAAGAAAAATCTTTTATAATTCTGTTGAAATAACGAAAATCCCTTTTCAAATTCATTTTCGGGATTAAATAGAATAGCTTCCAAAGAGGGCTACCGTTACATATCTATACATACATGATACTAACTACATTCAAACGTACATAGTATTAATAATACATTCATAAACCGTTTCAGAAAAAGTATCAGTAAACAACAAATATTGACGTTTCTTGTCTCTTGGTCTTTTTTATGAGAGGAGACGGAATTACATTTAAGAGTTTAAATAATATCTATAAATATAGAGCTCTAAAGCCTACAAGTCTTTATATATAGGTACAATTGCAAATATATATATTAAGACGAAAATTCCGTCTGAAATGCTGTATGGTTCATAACGAAGTTTGACGTCATGGGACTTCCTGTTCTAAGTAGAGCTGCGGTTAATTGTGGAAGAATATATGTGTGGAATGTTTATTTCTATAAATAACACACACTTGTTTATTATTTCTGGAAGCTCAATTAGACATTAAGTTCAAGGTCAATGTAATCAACATATGCGAGTATTATTAGCTATGTTAAATTTTGAAGCGCAAACATATTATGCTGCGCGTTATGTAGATATCATACACAATTAACGCTCTAACTTTGCAGTAAAAAACTATGTGGAAGTCAGCTAGTAAATAACATTCACCGACCACTGTTGGGCTACTCTTTTCCAACGAATAGTAGATTGATAGTCACGTTATAACGTACTCGATAAGCATGTTTGGTTGGGCGGAGATTCAAACCTATGATTTGCAGGTTGCGAATTGAGCTCCCTAACCATATGGCCATTTTACAGAAATGTTTATAACGTGCATACAAAACAAATCTTCTATTTCGATGTAAATTAATATCGCTATTTTAAGAGAAAATATTATAAAGATTTAAATGTTAAGCCTAGTAAGGAACAACAGTTAGGTAATTGAATAAACAGATTTCTAAAAATAAAACAATTTACTGTTATATGAGAACAGAAGTAGACTATTGTCAAACAGTTAGTGTTGTAGTAAAATCATCAATAAGTTTCTACGTCACAGTGGGCCCAGCATGGTCAGGTGGTTAAAGCGCTCGACTCGTAATCTGAGGGTCGCGGGTTCGAATCCCATCACATTAAATATGCTTGTCCTTTCAGCCGTGGAGGCGTTATAATGTGACGGTCAATCCCACTATTCGTTGGTAAAAGAGTAGCCCAAGAGTTGGCGGTGGGTGGTGATGACTAGTTGCTTTCCCTCTAGTTTTACACTGCTAAATTAGGGACGGCTAGTGCAGATAGCCCTCGTATAGCTTTGCGCGAAGTTCAAAAACAAACGTCCCAGTGGTCTTTCCAGCAATACAGTCATGTAATACACATAATAAATTTTCAACAGGCTGCTTTAGGAGTTGAATAAAAACATTTTAAATGGTTAGTTAACAACCACGTCCCATACTCATAATATCATGATATTAGTATTTATACAGAGTAAAAGCTGCATGAATAGCTTTTTGAAAGAAAAGAATTCCGTAATAAGTGTTTAGAAGTTAACCTTTTTAATTACTCTGTCTCTGGGTTGTACTTCACCAGTTTTTTGAACAAACATACACTGATGGCCAAAATCTTAAGGCCGATGAACATAAAGACAAATTATATGCATTTTGCGTTGTTAAACTCAACCACTTATTTGAGTAGAGCTTCGAAAGATGAAAATAAGAAAAGGGAAAATAAAAATAAAAAACATCTTTAGCATTTAATATGGAAAATGTGAACACTATGAAATTAGCCTAAATACTAGCTGGTCAAAAATTTAAGACCAAACCAAAAATAAGTCCTAAACATGGTAGGAAATGCCCAACAAGAGGTCTCAGTAGTGAGTTGCACGGCCGTCATTGTGAATATCTTCAAATATTCGTTTTGGCATGGTCGATATAAGTGTTTACAGAAGGCTGTCTGGAATGTTATTCCAAGTGGTGAAGATGACTTCACGAAGATCATGGACTGTTTGGAATTGACGTCCATTTCTATAGACTTCCCTTGCCATCCACCCCTAAACATTTTCAATGGGGTTAAGTTCGGGCGAACACGCTGGATGGTACAGAAGAATCACGTTATTCGCCACGACAAAGTCCATTGTCCTGCGGGGATTGTGGATTGCAGCGTTGTCCTGCTGAAAGATCCAGTCATTTCCACATAAGCGAGGGCCTTCAGTCAATAAGGATGCTCTCTCCAACATTCCAATGTAGCCAGCCGCTGTTTGACGCCCCTGTATAACCTGAAGTTCCACTGTTCCATGGAAGGAGAAAGCCTCCCAGATCATGATGGAACCTCCTCCACTGTGTCGTGTAGAAAATGTCTCCGGTGGGATATCCTTATCGTGCCACTAACGTTGGAAGCCATCTGGACCATCCAGGTTAAATCGTTTCTCATCAGAGAACAAAACCTTCGTTCACTTTTTACGTCCCATGTTTGGCGCTTCTCAGCAAAGTTTAACTGAACTGCTTCGTGGTGTGGAAGGAGGCGTGGCCTTTGAAGACGTTTACGGTTTTTAAAGCCTTTCTCTTGTAGATGCCGTCTTATTGTTATTGAGCTGCATTCTGCATCCGTAAGAGCCTTAATCTAGTTCGACGATCGGCTGGTGTCTTGTCGGACAACCCGTCGAATCATCCTGCTCAACGCCGGCAAAAAATTCTTGGGCCGACCACTTGAAATTCTTGTTACGTATCCTTCAGGGTCTTTTAAGAAATTTGCAACGGCAGTTTTACTATGCCTGATCTCACCAGCGATGAGAGAGACCTTGCTTTTGTAGCTCGACGATTCTGCCACGTTCAAACTCTGTCAGGTTTTAGCCTTTGCCATGTTTTTACCCAATGAAACACAGGAGATGTCAGTGGGAGATGTTGACAACGCTAATGCATGAACACAAATGACTAAATTTTATTACGTGTTTACCAATTAACGTTTCGTTTCAGTATGGTCTTAAACTTTTGGCCAGCTAATTAGGTTGAAATTAGGCTAATTTCATGGTGTTCGCATTTTTCTATTAAATGCTAAAAAGTTTTTTATTTTATTTTTCATTTTCATATTTTTCTCTTTCGAAGCTCTACTCAAATAAGTGATTGAGTCTAACAATACAAAATGCATATTTTTTTTATGTTCATTAGCCTTAAGATTTTGGCCAGCAGTGTATATTTATCTACTGGTTGTATTTTACAATGTGATGGATTATAAACCTATTTTTATTATAATATCCTGTCTAAATCTTCATTGTATTTCATTACTTTCTCTAACTGGGTAATTAAGTGATCATGAAATATCCAGATCAGCTCAAATAAACAGCATTGCTTGCACTGTTGTTGTCACAATATTTCAAGCATTAAAGTTTTCGTAACTTTATAGCTTACAATGAGTATTATTATACATTTATTATTTGTAAAAGTCGAAGGCATCGGAACTATGGATGTTATAGCATCCCCACTTTGACTTATATATTTGACTTATATAGCAACTGTAAATTATATTATCAAATTAATTTTCCGGGGGGTATGACCCCAGACTCCTCTAGACTGAACTATGTTTAACAGCGCGAAAGCTGTATACAGACAGTCCTCAAAATAATGTTTTTTTACATGTCAAAATTTCGTGTAACATGTGTAAAGTATTTTGTAACAAACTAATTAAATTGTAATTATACTCTTCAAAAAAAGAAACGCAAAAGGCAAAATATGAGACACATTGTTAACAAGTTTATTCCGGGTAGTTCTGTATGACATGTGTGAAACTTTCCATATCCACTGCTGAACATCCAGAGTCTGCAAAGGCGAAGTCCACGCTCACTAGGTGAAGTTTAACGTCACTCAACGTCAATAACGAGTTTGCCCCCCGTGAGCATCAATAACTGCTTGGCATCTCCTGCCCATGGAAGCGATGAGATGACGAATCACATCCTGTGGAATGGCTGTCCACTCAGCCTGCAAAGCTGCTGCAAGCTGAGGTAGAGTCTGCGGTTGAGGTTGTCGCCGTCGCAGACGTCGGTCCAACTCGTCCCAAAGATGTTCGATGGGGTTTAAATCTGGTGATCTGGAGGGCTAGGGAAGAACGTTGATGTTTTGGTGTCTCAAGAAGACAGTGGTGAGTCGGGCTGTGTGAGGACGGGCGTTGTTATGTTGAAAAACGTCGTTGACGTTCACCATGATGGGTTGCACATGGGGCCTAAGAATCTCGTCGACGGTTGCGTACGGTCTGATCGCAAATCCTACGCAGCCTTGGTATGGTTGAGGCAGTAGACGTCGCAGTGGTGGTCCTATCCCGAAGGTGACGTAACCGGATGTTGCGATCTTGTGCGGGCGTGGTCACACGAGGTCTGCCAGATTGTGGACGGTCACGAGTTGATCCATGTTGTTGGTGACGATTCCATAGCCTTGTGATGGTGCTTGGGTGGACATTCACAGCTCTGGCAACATCTGATCGAGATTCGCCTGCTTCCAAGCGACCAATGGCGTTGTTGCGTTGTGCTTCAGTAAGTCTTGGCGTAACTGTATTGCGTGTCGGTGGCTTAACACTGAGCTATGGAAACCGAGAACCCGTCACTTTTATAGGGATTTTGCATATGTTGCACTTGCAGAACATGCAGATCTCTCAAACAAGTTTATTGGACACGCATGCGTTTTGGCAAAAAATCCCTTGTTTTCCTCCGTTTTCAAAGTGCACAACTTTTATTGTCATTTTGGTCTGACAATCAGTGCCTTAACACGTGTAACATCACATACTCTGAGCTTGTTACATTATTACATATATTTCTCTTTAAAATAACAAAAATATCCCTTTTGCGTTTCTTGTTTTGAAGAGTATATTACATAATGAAAGTTTTGTTAATTATTTTGTTGTATTAATCTTATATACTTCATAATATCGATATAATCTACTGCCATGTGTCGTGTGCCTGGTAAAAAATACATGATGTGATCACGATACATTATGTAATATTTCACGTCATTGAGTACTTGAATAATTAAGTTTTAATTATTGTATAATCTTTTTCGCGACGAATTAATTAGAAACATATTACTAATTTAGTACTGAAAGTCTTTAAACAATAAGTTTTAATTATGTTGTTGCCCTTTCTAGGATAAATTAATTACAATTACATTAGTGCTAAAAGTCCTTTTAGGACTTGATTTATTTATAAATAATTTAATTATTTATCAAATTAATGATTAACTAAGTTCATAATGTATTCTCAACACGGTTGATATGGGTATTAAAACTTTAATTGAAATAAAGTACAAACAACATGTTTGTTAACCTGAAGATGACTTAAGAAGGTCGAGTCGTTGTTCTGTACTTTATTTTAATTAAAGTTTTAATACCCATATCAGCCGTCTTGAAAATGCATTTTTATTTCAGGTGGGTTTCTCGTCATTACGAATAACTAGGTTCATGTTGAAACGTGTATTGTTTGAGTCAAGTTTTGACAAAAATTTGTTATCATTACTTTATATTTGTTTGTTTGAATTTCGCGCAAAGCTGCACGATGGATATCTGCGCTAGTCATTTTAATTTAGCAGTGTAAGACTAGAGGGAAGGCAGCTAGCTAGTCATCATCACTCATCGCCAACTCTTGAGCTACTCTTTTACCAGTGAATAGTTGGATTGACCGTGACATTATAATGCCCCACGGCTGAAAAGGCGAGCGTGTCTGGTGTGACGGGAATTCGAACCCGCGAACCTCAACTTTATATTTGATGTAGCCATTAGATTAAGTATTTTATATGTTATCTACACGATCCTTGTGCTTGCGTATTTGTTACGTATTTAACTTATTTATGAAGTTCAGTACTGTGCCCCAACCATTAATAAAATTTGCATAGGGTTTCCAAGTCTTGTTTGTAGTCAGGCCATGACCGCTCTCTCAAGCAAAGAATTAACACGGTTTATGTCAGATGGACTAAGATTTGTTACAAAAGGACCGAGAATTGACAAGTGTGATAATATTACATATAAAAATATTCTGATATAATAATTGTATAAAATGTTTTTCCCCTTGAATTGTATCAAAATAAAAATGATTTTAAAGCTTATCTTAACAGCTAGCTGTTAATGGTAAATACACATTTAAATCTAGTTCTGTTCAGAATTTTTTTAAAGAAAGGTTCACGGATTACATTATTCTAAGTTGGTGGTAAATGAAGGATCTAACTAATGAAACTATAGATCTACGAATTAATTTTTCGATGAAAATTAATTTTTTCTTTAGCAGCTTCAAACCATTTAAATGTTTAGTCTTTAAACAATGATTTATCAGCAAACAATGCACTTTATTAAAGATATGGTTATTGATGCTTTTGGTGCAAAATATGGAATCAGAACTTTAAAAATACGGATGTCATTGAGAAACAAAGGAATATGGATCAATTTGGGGAAAAGCATCGAGAAAAAGACCTGCAGTAAGTCATACCCTAGCCGTAGAGCGTATTGTAATATATAAAAATCCACAAACATGAAGGCCAATGATAAAAGCCTTCCAGGTGTCTCAATCAACAATACGTAAAATAATCAAGAAAGGTCAAGTGGAAAAAAGGTCAACAGGGCATCAGTTAAGCAAGTTAAAACTTTCAGTCATAACTCCCGTTCAACCATTGCAGCTGAAGTACTGTTTGTTTGTATGTTTTTTCAATTTCGCTCAAAGCTACACGAGGGATATCTGCACTTCCATCCCTAATTTAGTAGTGTAAGACTAGAGGGAAGGCAGCTAGTCATCACCACCCACCACCAACTCTTGAGCTACTCTTTTACGAATGAAAAATGGGATTCATCATCACATTATAATGCCCCCATGACTGAAAGGGCGAGCAGGTTTGGTGTGACAGAGATTTGAACTCGTGGCCCTCAGGTTTCGCCCTAACCACCTTGTTATGCCGGACCCTACGACTGAAGAATAAAACAGGTAGTTATGGTATTCCATAAGAAGGTATACTTGATGGATTATGGAAGTATCTTGTCGGAATGATATGTTACGGAAATGATAGTTCTACACATGGATCCTTTTTGTAAAGGAAACTATGTTGTAGAGCTAATGTCAAGATGCACGGTCGTCAAATAGAGCATGACTTGACTGGGCGACATGGATTGCAACGACATGGTGTGGCTCTAAACTCGTTTTAGTATAACTCACTAAATGTCTGGTAAAAAAGGGTGAAAACATAGCAGTCCTCTGTGACTGTCCAAATCAGAAGTTCTGACCAATAAGTGTTTAATTTGCCGTATTTTATTTATCATTACAGAAAGATTTGCTCACATATTATTGTTTCATAACATTTCATTCAGAAGACAAGATAACGTTTGTGGACGAAAATCTACTGGCAGGAATTTGGTTATCATACAACTTTAATTTCTCACACGATAACGTTTGGACCATGACGAATTTTCTGAAGGTCGTAATTATTAGTTAGGATGAATTTATTTGAAGGCTGGTATTTCAAACATTATTAATACTAAACGTTTTGTACGCAATGTCTGTCTTGAACCAGTTGTATAAAGGCCTTTTTTATAGTCAATAAAAAACAACGCACCCTCAGAGTAAGTATTTTATGTTCCATATTTTGTGTTATTAATAAGGAAATGGTTAAGAATGCAGAGTTCATATGTATATACGACACAAAGAACGTGGTAAGAAGGTCGAGGGCGTATGTCTAATTGCTTAAGCACGTGCGTGATCCATGGAAAATGTTGGCAGTCGTCAGTGTAGTAAGAATCTTAGAGGTTTTTGAGAAGACCAGACATGCCTAAGAAAATGTTGTATATTTGGATGATAAATATTCACGTTAGTTTAATTTATCTACAACTACTGTAGTTGAAGATATAGCCACCATTTTATGTAGAAGTTTGTCTCGGTATTCTAATTGTCTTATTTGGAACAGATACAGCTGTTGATACAGCATACAAGAAAAGGAACTGTATAATTAAACGACGTCATTCTTGAAGGTTTTATGTATTTGTGTACAAGAGAAACAAAATACGTAATCTCAGAATAAGGAGAAAAACTGTTAACCACGTGAGTTATTTCCAGAATAAATATAAAACTACGCAGTCAGGTATGTATTAGTGTAATTTAAGGCTGTTATATTTAAGTTTAATAACACAAAAATTAAGCACTTTTACTTTTAATAGACAGGTAGAGCATGTAAAGGTGTTTTGTTGGTTTATTTATAAAACAAACTATACTAAAGGAGCACTCAGTACGGCGTGGCCCAGCATGGCCAGGTGAGGTAAGGCGTTCGACTCATAATCTGAGTGTCGCGGATTCGAATCACCATCGCACCAAACAGGCTCGCCCTTTCAGCCGTGGGAGCGTTATAATGTGATGGTCAATCCCACTATTCGTCGATAGAAGAGTAGCCCAAGAGTTGGCGGTGGGTTGTGATGACCAGCTGTTCGTTTTTTTTTTATTTCGCGCTACACGAGAGCTATCTGCTTTAGCCGTCCCTAATTTATGGGTGTAAGACTAGAGGTAAGGTAGCTAGTCACCACTGCCAACTCTTGGACTACTTTTTTCAGCCGTGGTGGCTGAAAGGGCGAGAATGTTTGGTGCGACCGAGATTCGAACCCGCGACCCTCAGATTGCGAGTCGAACGCCTTAACCCACCTGGCCATGCTGGGCCGATTTCCTTATATTTCCCAACGTATTGTATTAAACGTAAATCATTGGTGACTGGACCGGACATGTTTAAAATTTCTGTAGCCCGATTTGTCGATGACTTTAAAGTATTTGATTGGTTCGTTTCCTGAAACCAAAATTAGAAGATTAGTAAGTTTGGTTTTTCGTTAATATTTGAGGTTCCGTGTTTCAGAATTTAAAGTAACTCAGTGAGTAAGAGGAAAAGCTTTAAAAAAATCTGTTACGTATAGAATTGTTAGTATTAACTCCTGGTGGCAAGTCCTAATTTTCTGTAGGATATTATATAGCAATGATGTATTATTATAAAGCAAACAAACATACTTAAATAAAAACAGAAAACCTACGGTTAGTAGTTGAATGACATACGTAATTTTAATTTAAAACGGATTTTCATTTTATGAAATCGTCAGCTCTTAATGCATTCTACTCATAAACCATGTCTTCTAAGAAAATAACATTTCGGTAAGCTGTATTGATAAAGAAATCTGTCCTAATGTAGCGCTTTCAGTGCTGTTGTGGAGATATTTGATTATTATGTCTCTTCAATGAAAAAGTGTATTTGAATCGATAACTTCGATGATGGTTTATTTAATTACGTGATCTCTCGTACTAAATTAATATTTTCGCTGTCTTGTATACTTACGGTAAACACTGCAGGCAGTTTTCCTTAACCTGTCACGAGACACAAGATTAATGTAATTGAGAAAAGTAGTTTTTGTTAAATCTCTGAGATATGTAGTAGTTTTTTATTTGATATTTTTATTTCTATTGTTTTATACTTCTAAGTTAAATTAATAACCTAGTAGATTTTGTTTTTATTATCTATCAGTGCCGAAACTTCAATCTAAATTAAACACTTAGTTCAAAGGTAAAACACATCCCTTATGTTTTCAGTTTCATTTATTATAAATCAGAGGTAAATTCCGCCAACACTCACCGGCACTCAGAATCAGGACTTATTTATTAATGCGGTTCTAGCACCGGCACTTGTTTGATCTGCTTTGTTGTTTTTGTTCTTTTACGTTTACACCTAATTTTTTTTCATTTTCAAAAACAGGGCCATTTCACTCTGCTAAGCATCTCTAATTCGTTTTCAAGAATTTCACCCTTGTTATATATATATATATAGTTCATGAACCTAATCGTCCAACCAAACATGTTCGCCCCTTTCAACGGTGGAGTCGTTATAATTTGTTGGTAAAAGAGTAGCCCAAAAGTTGGCAGTGGGTGATGATGACTAGTTGCCTTCCCTCTAGTCTTACACTGCTAAATTAGGGACGACTCGCGGAAATAGCCTTCTGTTTAGCTTTGCGCAAAATTCAACAAGCTAAAAACAAACATGAACCTACTAGATATCAATAGACACTGTTCTTGTGTCGCAGTTTGTAGTATAAGGTTATGAATAGCACGTTTCTATAATAAAATATCATTTTGAAAAATATTCCATAAGTCATCTACAGTTGAAGCAGCTTCAATAAGAAGTCGCCGTGTTTCTGTCTAAAAACAAAGTTTACAATCTAGAGGGGAGAAGCGCCAGATAAATCCAAGAACAATAGAGACTCAATGGTGTGTGAATGGCAATAAAAGACTAAATATAAGTTGTGGTGAAAACCGCTGTTACGGAAGATAAATTTAACGGAATAGGTGGAAGAGAACAATTACAAGATGTATCACTGACTGGTTGACGCAGAAGACATTGGACTTTATTAACTTTCACTACAACCTTTCTACCCTGCTACATCCATCAATCTGTTTTTAAAAGATCTAACAATTTGGTGGTAGAGGTTGTAAATACTGATGCTCGTGACATTCGAACACTTTCGTTATTTTATACAATACTTTAGTTACCCGAAGTCTGTTTCTAAGAAGACAAGCACCCCTGGCAGTAAGAACAACGAATATACACTATAATTAAAAACTGTCACCTTAACATCTATTATTCCCTGAATATTATACACCAAATGTTACAAAATATATGTAACGTACAATGTCTTGAACTTTAGTAAACAACTACATACAATGTGAGCACAGGATCGTGGGTTATAATAATAACTTTATAACAGTTCTGCACCTCTATCTTAGGTTCTTCTCTGGTACTTGATTAATTACCTATAAAACTAGAACATATTAACTACACCTTTCAAGCCTGTAATATCTACTATTCTCCAAGACTGGGATGTACAACATGTCATAAACTATCTACGTCTGAGTTGCTGTGGTGACGGGTACGTTCAATATGAACTGGGTTTTTACTCTTCTTGCTTTCACAAACATGGATCTCATTAAGCCTAAGTACGATACCATATGACCAAAACACAATATCAAATATTCTTTTCACAATACTAATTAACGCCACAGGGACACTCACAACGTATTTTAACGCAATAAATATATTATTTTAAACATTGGTGTGGCACCAAATAAAAACTCGTACAATTAAGGAAGTGTAGTTCTAAAAACGAACTAAAATTTAATTCAAAATTTTTATCTTATTTGTAAAATATAGACAATTTATTATTTGTTTTTGAAATTCGCGCAAAGCTACACGAGGGCTATTTGCGCTAGCCGTCCCTAATTTAGCAGCGTAAAACCAGAGAGAAGGCAGCTAGTCATCATCACCCACCGCCAACTCTTTGGCTACTCTTTTACCAACGAATAGTGGGATTGACCATCACATTATAACGCCCCCACGGCTGAAAAGGCGAGCATGTTTGGTGCGACGAAGATTCGAACCCGCGACCCTCAGATCACAAGTCGAACGCCTTAACCCACCTGGCCATGTCGTCCCCATTGACTTGTAATAGCCTCCTCACATTATAGCATTCTAACCTTTTAATGCTCTGACATCCTAATATTCTCACGTTCTAAGTCGCATTCTAATGAGATACTAAAACATTCATTATTTCAATCTCAGAACATTCCAGGCCATCCATCTTCCCTTCTTTACACGACACAAAGAAGGCTATAACTACCTATCAATATATATCTAGCCTATGCAGATTAACTTTCCTCCTAATATCCTTTAGCTGAACATTATACATAGAAAATACAACCTCTTGTTAAATAGTGTGCAAAAGCACTATACTTAAAATTGAATCCATTTAACTTGCACAGTCAAAATAAGAAACACACTAACTATGAAACAATGAAAAGAAAAAATTTTAAAACCGATATTTGAAATCATAAAACTTCCATATAAAACAAAATTCAAAAAACACGACCCATTAAAATTATGTTTCAGATGTGAAAAACGAGCCTTTGAAAACACAAAACGTGTGAACTTTATTTTACAAAAAATACCATTAAAATATTCAAATTCATTTTACTTTACTGCAACTTAAAACAGAATTCAAGAGATCTTCACTGGTATGTTCTAATTCTTATGTCACTTGGTGAAAATCGTATATCATCCATAACATTAAAATATGGTTTTGGGTCAGCATATCTTTGGCTGCTCTTAGCTGTCTTAAAAATAGTCACTTTTCTCTGGATCTTTCCACAAAAAAATTACATTTTAGCTCACAAAGACTGTTGAGTTGTTATTTCTTATTTAAAATGCTAACAGAGATGTTTCTTGTACGATTTCGATATTTTCTTCAGAGCAAGTTGTAGCTAAGCAATTATAGAGGAGGCAGTTCTTTTTTACCTTTGTTGATTGAGGTTGGGTGCTCAAGGTGGTGGATGTTCCTGTGAAAAATCCAAAAACTTGCCTTAACCAGCAAAGCAACAGTTGTTGGTGGTGGTATTAGCATTTCACTTTGAGGTATCAGGACTGTATAGCCAGCAATCCTTTTTATCTAAGGTAGAATAAACCAGATCTTTCTTGTCATCTTCCATGCTGAAAAAAGTACATGTATTTCATAAGTATGACACAGGACAGTTAATAGTGGAAGCTGATGGAGATTCTGTAGACTTGAAAGTCTCAATCATAGTTTAATTCTTTGTTCTTACTTCCAGCTTCACCACATTTCCCACCATTTTATTTTCTGTTTGTCAAACACGTACAAAAGTTTTTGCTTTTTCTGAGAGTTTGCAAATAAATAAAATTTTCAAAGTAATCTTATTTTCCCCCATTGCTTTAGGAAGAGAGAAGAAATGCTAATAGTTTTATGTTTGTGCTAGGTTTGAAGAACAGGTTTCACAATAGGGTGAACTACGTAGTGTACAGTATACACTAATATAGTATGAAACTCTGTCTCTCTGTTGAATGGCCAGATAATCTTTTGAAACATATTACATATCAGCTTATTTATTTTCTTATCAGCTCATAAAATGTTTGTTAGAGATATACAACTTAAGTTTGTCTAATTACTCCACGTGCTTTTGCTCATCAGATGGTCACTGGGTTTCTAAATTATCTAATTCGTGAATATATTTAATTTAAGCTGAAAAAACTTTAAAATTCTTCCTATTGTAGGTTGGTATGAACATACAACCAAACACAAGATTTCCACTAACATAAAACGACAACATTTCAAATGCGATAATGTAGCACGAGCTCCAATTGTCACTCAAAAGTAGCTGACACATTACGTTAGTATGGTTACCCGAGACTACATTTAGGCTCTATAAGTTGTTGAACCTCGTGGAATGTTTCAGTTTCATTTGAAGCCAGTGTAAGTGACATTCCCAAGTCTTCTTTATCTATACTGATAAATGTTTATGTAAGCTTTGCGGTAATCTGCATAATCATTCAGATTTTTGGTCTTATATAGAGTTTGATTATCTTCGACCTCACACTTCTTATAAATACAGAATGTTTCTTATCTGGATATCTACTGAATCAAGAGTTGAACTGTGCAAAACAAGAAGGAAACACTGCATCAGTTGATTCTGTGACCAATGAAAAACCCGCCAGATTTGCCGGATACATCTAGGTCCTCAAGTGATGAGCCTTGTTTACTTGTTTTTCTTCCATATCCTGTGTTGAGGGATGCAAACTACATTAACTTTTGATGGAAAATGATTTGACTAGCTATCAATTACTTGGGCGGAAAACTGTGGTTTCTTATATTTGTATTTAAATTAACGTGAAATTCCAGCTATAACTAACATATGACACACGTTATTGTGACAAGCGCACCCTCACGGCATCATCTTTGTATAGTTGAGCACTTATATTCTTGATCTTCTGTTCTGTCTGGGGATGCAACGGTATTGGTTAATGGATTGAATTCACCACCCCTAGCCCTTTCTATGATAACCTTAGTGTGTTGGCCCAATGTTAGGAACTATGTATGAATATTAGGTATTAACGTGTTTCGAAGAAGGTCAAAACGTTGTTCACTCCTCTACATAAAATTTTCTCTACCCATACCAGCCGTTTTTACATATATATTTTTCTCTACAAGTGGGTTTTCTCGTCATCAGTAGCTGTGCCTTTATGGTCAGTCATCTCATAACAGTGCTTTTGCATCTACTTGTTCCTTCGTCCAATCCATTAAATTCATCTTTTGCAATACTGATTTTCGTATTAAATTCAATTTATATTTATTTTACATCACTGGTTTTTCTAAACGCACCTGTGTTCTTTGCACATATATTTCTGTCACTACCTGGAGAACGTGAATAAAGTGTTTGTTCAACTTACGCTCATACTCATATTCATTTAAAGTAACCTAACTCAAGTAATTTCAGCACAGTCGTCTTTCAGATAACCACTTGTGGGCTGTTAATCATATAGTGGTTTATACATGTACGTTAATAGCCAGATAGGAATACCACATTCTGTTCTTTATGAGAATTCAGTCTGTCTCCCGATCTCGAAAACTGAATTATTACCAGAAGCGTTGTCCCTGGTCGCTATCACCATCGAACAGTTGAGTCACAATGAATGAAAGTAGCCGATGTTAAGAAGTTGCTGAGGTATCAAGAGTTGGGACATCCAGAGACCATGTGGGTAAGTTCCTTTATGTGTTTGTTTTGTGTTTATGTTTATTTCTTTATTTAGTATTTGGGTGTTTTATGGTTATGTTGTGTTTATTTGATTTGCAGTGTTCGAAAAGTGTGAAGGTGACTTTTTGTGTTCTTTGAATCTGGTTACCATTTTTTATTTGTTTCTCCAAGTTTAATGTACTAAAATACATACATTGTACGTATTTATTTCTTTCTTTGTGAACCTGACGATCACCGAAAAAGGTCAAAACGTTGTTCGCTCCTCTACATAAAAAAATTTTCTTAATCCATACCAGCCGTTTTTACATATATATAAAGCACAGTTACAAGATGACTGATCATAAAGACACAGTACAAGATGACTAAACATAAAAGATGGAGAACGTAGATTACTTTTGTCGCACACTTCGGCCACAGGGATGGCACAAAGATCGTAAACGTTTCAGGACATTGTAAAACTTATTATCTTATACAGCAGTCACAGGAACGTTGCTTTCAAGAAAAAAGCTATATACACAGTAGAATAGCAAGCATACGTTATAAAGACTTTCTTGAAATTTTATAAGCAACTAAATTGTATAAGTGTGGAAAACTCGTTACAGTTTTACGAAAATTAAAATACAACGGAGAAAGCGAGAATTTTAACGACGTCCAGTGCGGCAAGTATTTTCAGTACTATTTCTGTTTCATGGCAGTTAATAAATAATAGTTTGTAGTATTTGTCTATTCGTGAACTAATAGAGTGAACAGGTCCACGAAGGTAAAGGTTTTATACAACGAATACATCTCGCATGTATTGGAACTCCAAATATAAGTTTGTTTTTCGTTTGGACACTGTTTCTTATTTGACCTTTGAGCTAAATTAAACCCAACCAAAAAGGTTTTACAATTACATTATGGTGATGCTATACAGAAGAATTAGTTTTGGAGCTTATATAAAGTTTGTAATAACATTAGTTATACACAACTTATAAGATCGACTACAACTGTGCATTATCACGACGTGTTTGTAACAGTGGTCATGCAATGAAAGGTTCTGATAGAATAGCTGCTTTAATAAACACAAACAACGCTGCGACGCGTTTGCAACGTAGCTAGATTAAACGATTTTTAGACATATTTATTACATGTATCTTTAATAATGGTTCAACCAAGTTAATTGGACCTAACTTGTATTCTGCAACCTTCCCATCTCATTATAATTATAACCCTGTGCGGCGATTATAGACAAAACTAATCATTTACTGTTGAAGAAACGTGATACAGTACAATCACGTTAAGTAACTAAAAATTTAAAATTCGTACATCAGGTAGTTCTACAAAAAAACAAAAATATCTATGTAACTAGATTTAGATTCCAAACTAGGTTTAGATTTAAAGTGTATATAAAGGAACATTATATCATTAAAAAGGCTTAACTGGTTTATTGCTGCATAAATTAGTCAAAGCTTATTTGTTTGTTATTGAAGATCCAGCAAAGCTACTCGAGAACTATCTACGCTGGTCGTCTTTAACTATGAATTGAGATACTAGGTGGGAGAGCCATTAAAAACCACTCGTCGCCAACTATTGGGGTACTTGATTGAAATAGTGAGATTTGACTGTTATTTTCTTGACTCGCTCATGGTTCTGAAGTGTGGGGCACAATTTCTATTTCTATTTTGAGGGTAATGGGGGCGAATCTCGGAACAAAGGCAAAGCAGTTATAAAAGTGAGCGGGTTAACAACATTTACTCGGTTGCAAAGAAAGAACGAATATATATAAACATGTAACAAACAAACTTAATTATATATAGTTCTTTTATTGTGATGTAGAACAATTCATTCGAAGTGGGCTAGCCTTATTAGATGTACACAACTCATCATATCAGTAATGATATCAAAAAGGGAGTTAGTTGTGTACAATAAAACAGTAATAAATTATCACTTGGAGCTATCTTTAATAAAATAAAACTAGGTAAGTGTTACGTGATCTTTAGAGAGTACCACAACACTTCTTATAATAAAAAGGGGTAGTTAGAAACCAACTGACCAAGTAAGCAACACTGAGAGGTTACCATCGGGAGGTATCTTTATGCTATTTGCTTGTTTCTGTATTCTTAAGCACAAAACTAGAAAATGGGCTGTATGTGTTGTGCCCACCGCGGGTATTGAAACCCGTTTTTTTAGCGTTATAAGCTTTCAGGTTTATCGCTGAGCTACTGGGAGGGTCTGTCTTCATGGGAATCTAATCTGGATCGATGTTAAAACATTTTTAGAGAGCATCAGATAAGAAACAGTGAGCTATTAGAAGCAATCTGAACAAAGACGTTTTCTGGATCTATACATTACAGGATCAATACAGTTACAGACACAATCCTCAACTTAGCTAACAAGTCGACAAAAGTATATATATATATGTGTGTGTTAATCAGGATCGAAACATGAATAACTACTTTGTACACTTCTTACATGAGGCATGTTAAAAACGTGTAAAAAATGGTGAAAAACTACTAGTTAAGAAACATAACATGGATAACACGTGGTATTTTTGACTTGCAATAAACAAATGGAGTTTGTAAAGTTTTCTGTATTTCACACTTGTCTTCATACGTGTAGATACATCGCAACACACGTAATTACTTCTTGACTTGTATTATAGTAAATATATAGAGTTCGTAACGTTTTTTATATATATTTCATACTTCTATGTATACGTAAAGGTAAAGCAGAATACACGTGCTTACTTCTTGACTTGTATTATGATAAACGCTTTCTGTATTTCACGGTTGGGTATGCCAGGTCAGCCAAGCGTGTTAAGGCGTGCGACTCGTAAGCGGAGAGTTGCGGGTTCGCATCCCCCCCGCACCAAACATCATCGTCCTTTCAGCCGTGGGGGCGTTATATTGTTTCAGTCAATCCCACTATTCGTTGGTAAAAGAGTAACCTAAGAGTTAGCGGTGGGTGGTGATGACTAGCTGCCTTCCCTCTAGTCTTACACTGCTAAATTAGGGATGGCTAGCACAGATAGCCCTCGAGTATCTTTGTGCGAAATTCAAAAAGCAAAACAAACATTTCACGCTTGTCCTTATGTATCTGTATATATACAAATATTACAACATTGTGATTATTTTACGATAACAAATTATTTCCGTATTTCAGCTCTATGGCACGTTCCAACGATCAAGTGAAAAAACATTCTCTGATATTTTGTTATCTACATAGATAACATGCTCCATACAGTATTCGTAGTAGATGTAACACGACATATCTTTAAAAACGTGAAATAGTAGAGCTTTTGATAATATGTTAGTGAGTCTAATATTTGTCTTATATTTTCCAATTAGTACATAACTAATGTAGGAACATTGTAGTCCAAAAGTTGTCAGCTAACATTAAAAATATAAATAGCTGTAATTACTACTGGAGGTAATTAAGATTTTTTGACGTCACTCTACATTTCTATGCACAAATCACTTAAGTCACGATGCGCCCTCTTCTATCAAGATTTATAATTACATAAGAAATAATCCACCTCTACTAAGTCTCCCACCTCGCCTCTGCGGTCCTGCACAATATGACTGATAATTTTCCTTCATTATTTCTTCTGATGAAATGTCTTTATGAGTTATTCTACCAAATTAAACGCACACATTACGCAAATTCTTATCTAAATTTGTATAATTAGTTATTTATAGCTGTATAAAATTAAAAGAAAAACCGAGATGTAGTGTTACTGTTGTATTACAATATATTCTGTCTTATATAAATAAATAGGAGAACATTATAGCACTGTAACAGTTTTAACTGTTAAAACCCCAATATAAATATTTCTTACCTAAATGTAATTCAATAATAAAAACTACGTCATGATATGCTGGTAATCCAGGTCTGAGAAGCTTATTTTTATCAAACATTTCATCAATAGTGGTTGTTATTGTTCTTTATGATGTACTGGGTATATATCTAACATATTTTATAAAGATTGACAAGGCAAAGGTATAACATGTGCAGATTGAAGCACAAAGCAAGTGTTACAGCTAGATCACTAACGCATTGTGGGAACCATTTTTAAAATCCAGATCACAACAGACTAGTATGTAATTAGTTATCTAACTAGTTGAACTGACCTATATTTCAACACATTGTTGATATCCAGTCATTGTTAGTGTAGTCATTGTCAATATTCAGCTATTGTTGATATCTAGTCATTGTTAGTGTAGTCATTGTCAATATTCAGCTATTGTTGATATATAGTCATTGTTAGTGTAGTCATTGTCAATATTCAGCTATTGTTGATATCTAGTCATTGTTAGTGTAGTCATTGTCAATATTCAGCTATTGTTGATATATAGTCATTGTTAGTGTAGTCATTGTCAATATTCAGCTATTGTTGATATCTAGTCATTGTTAGTGTAGTCATTGTCAATATTCAGCTATTGTTGATATCTAGTCATTGTTAGTGTAGTCATTGTCAATATTCAGCTATTGTTGATATCTAGTCATTGTTAGTGTAGTCATTGTCAATATTCAGCTATTGTTGATATCTAGTCATTGTTAGTGTAGTCATTGTCAATATTCAGCTATTGTTGATATCTAGTCATTGTTAGTGTAGTCATTGTCAATATTCAGCTATTGTTGATATATAGTCATTGTTAGTTTAGTCATTGTCAATATTCAGCTATTGTTGATATCTAGTCATTGTTAGTGTAGTCATTGTCAATATTCAGCTATTGTTGATATCTAGTCATTTTCTAGTGATATATTTGCCTCTTTTAATTATTTTATAAACTAATCATTCTGTGATCGTTTGTCTTAAGATCAGAAAAAAGAGGGCCCGGCATGGCCAAGCGTGTTAAGGCGTCCGACTCGTAATCTGAGGATCTCGGGTTCGAATCCCTGTCACACCCAACATTCTCACTCTTTCAGCCGTGGAGCATTATAATGTAACGGTCAATCCCACTATTCGTTGGTAAAAGAGTAGCCCAAGAGTTGGCGGTGGGTGGTGATGACTAGCTGCCTTTCCTCTAGTCTTACACTGCTAAATTAGGGACGGCTAGCACAGATAGTTTTCGAGTAGCTTTGTGCGAAATTCAAAAAACAAACAAGATCAGAAAAAAAAAAACCAAGTAAACTAATAAAAACAATACAGATTATAAATAATATTTTGTACTCTAGATGGCCTGTAAAGTTACAAAAAAAATAAGGTTTGCCTCAGAAAGATACACACACACACTCAGGAAGTTTAACTGAAATGATTTTTGTAATTACGCTCTTGGAAAGCTACAGCTTATTATTTGTGAATGTTTTATTAAAATAAAATAACATTAAAATGTTATTTATAAATCTATATTGTTATAAACTATCTATCAAAGAACATTAAAACACAAATAGAAAGTTTCAGTTATTATCCAGTTTTGTTCTGAAACTTAACCCTAATACTGCTGTTTTTGTAAGAAATAATACGTTTTTTTGTATAGATTTCTTTAAAAGTCGTTAAGCGACTCTTTGGTTTAACAAAGCAGATAGAAAACAGATAAACATTAACTCCGTCACGTTTTTCTCAAAACTGACGAGAAATTGTGAGACAGATTAGAGTCACGAACACCCGGCAGACGACTAGTGAATTGATGGTGATGACAATTTTTCAGAATCTGGTGCTGGAGAAAAGGGCAGCCGACCACAGGAGCGGTTAGAAATAATAATAAAAAAAAAAAATTCAGGAGTGTTAGGGTAGGGTTCTTAGATGTAAGTTCATGATCCACAAGCAATAAACATGTTGAAGAACCGGCTGAAAATACACCAAGAACTGTGCCGGCAAAGATAATGGTGGGCAAGATAACCACAAAGCCTAGCTAATACCGACAATAACCATCCGAGCATCAGAGCGACTCTAAAGATGTTTCCTTAAGATGACCATAATAATGTGAAAAGCATTTTAACGCAACCTGTTGGAGACATTTTCTACTAGGAATTGAGGTCAGAAGACAAGGAAGTAGTTAAGAAGAAGATAAAGTAGTAGCTTCACGCTGATAAGTCTAATCAGGAATTCTCAAAATGTTTCAAAACGAAGCCGTTGGACTCCAATAAAACGTTATCGTAAAAAGATATACTAAAACTATATCCAACACAAGCAAAATGACATTTTGAGTGTAAAGAGACTTGTAAACCTAGACGTAAGCTCAATTCGACTAGTAGTTTTCATTTAGTACTGAGAACAATTTAAGGTCTAAAGTCAAGATCATAGTTCCACAAGTCAGTCAGCAACTACAGTCTTAAATAAAGATTCTTATAAACTCAAAGATCATTTCTTAGACAGGTTTGTTTGTTTGTAACTTTCGCGCAAAACTACACGAGGGCTATGAGCGCTAGCCATTCCTAATTTAGCAGTGTTAGACTAGAGGGAAGGCAGCTAGCTAGTCATACCACCTACCGCCCACTTGCGCTACTCTTTTACCAACGAATAGTGGGATTAACCGTGCCATCATAACACCCTTACGGCTGAAAGAATGAGCATGTTTGGTGTGACAGATATTTGAACACGCGACCCTTAGATAAAGAGTTGAGCGCCCTAACCATCTGGCCATGCTGGGCCTATTTAGATTGGTCAACCTTCACTTTTCAAAGTAAAGATCAGTTAGATATGTTGTTTTCTTTTAAAAGTAAAGAATTTTATAAGCTCAAATTTCACAATATTACAATTAGTAGCAAATAGTCTTAATTAAACTACAAAAAGCTTCTACGGCCACTCTGCTCTGGGTCATCAGTTTGGTACCTTCCCTGCCAAAGATGTTATAGAATATATTGTAGCTTACGTACCAATACTAATAAAATAAAAACATAGGTAGCACAAGTATATGTCATTACACACACGTATAATTCTTTGACGTTTCGGAATATACGTATTCCATCTTTAGCAATAATTGTTGTTGTTGTAGCACTATAATGTTTTATTAAACTTCCATTACCATCGAATGGATCTGTTGCTACACGCACATATACATATAGAAGCAGCATGGTCTAATGGTTCTGCATGGATTTATTGTCAGAAGCATGCGTATTCGAAGCTTGCTTGCGACATTTTGTGTCCTTGAACAAGACACCTTATCCAAGTTGTTAAAGTCTACCCAGCTGTGAGATGGGTACCAGCTGTTAACCTCCGATAGACTGACATCTCATCCAAAGGTAAAGGTGTTGCCACTCTCATCCGGTTAACTAATATGTAATTGAAAAACATAATTAAAAAGATTTGTTTGTTTGTTTTGGAATTTCGCACAAAGCTACTCGAGGGCTATCTGTGCTAGCCGTCCCTAATTTAGCAGTGTAAGACTAGAGGGAATGCAGCTAGTCATCACCACTTACCGCCAACTCTCGGGCTACTCTTTTACCAACGAATAGTGGGATTGACCGTCACATTGTAACGCCCCCACGGCTGGGAGGGCGAGCATGTTTGGCGCGAAATTAAAAAGAAACATGACTGCTATGACCAAAAGTATGTTTTCAAAGGTAATTTGAATAATTATTTCGAAAGTACAGGTTCGCTTAAAAAAAAAAAGCATATGATTGCATAGATAGCTCGTTTAAGTACCGTCACATGTTTATCGAACTCCTGCTGTGTTTATAAATTTATACCAATGATTACAAGTTACAAATACAAACAAAACTGATCCCCCAAACTATTGTATTAAGTTTCTTTTCAGGATACTTAGAGGATGTCTGTCATTTTCTTGCCTTTTTTAACCCCTAACATATTAATCTGCGAAATGAAAAACTGGTAAAAATTGTGGAAGATAAGTTAGTTTGCGAAGTGATACAAAATTATAGAAGAATGTGGAAGATAAGTTAGTTTGCGAAGTGATACAAAATTATAGAAGAATGTGGAAGATAAGTTAGTTTGCGAAGTGATGCAAAATTATAGAAGAATGTCAAAAGATGTTTAACAGTGGTAATATTAATAAGATGTAAAAGCTGAACATTTATCTCTTCAACTTCCCTTGATGTATCATCATGGGAGAAAGATGACATCATTAGAATTATTATAATTTTTATTATATTCCGAACACGTCCTTTTAATTGTAGTTTGTTGTAATTTGATAAGTTTTATACTTCAATGATTTATTCATTATCTTGAGCCTTGTCATAGAAGTTAATCGATAAGCACATGTAACGGAAAAACAAAAGACAAAACTTAGTTTCATAGATATCTTAAGAACACAAAATAATAACGTTTCACTACAATATTCTAAAAAGATCACTGTCACCGAGAATAGATTAAAGGTTGTGACAGCGCTACCTATGAAGTTGTTTCAGTTCTAAGAATAAAATAAAGTGAAAAGAATAATAACAAAAGAACGAGATGTTTTATTTTTTATATCATTTGCTCGTGCTGAAAATATAAAGACATATAGACTTTCAAAAGTAAATAATCCTTTCAGCAAGAACAAATTATATATATGTACATATATAAATATAGTATATATCATATATGGCCATTTATTGTAATCGTAAGGAAACTAAGCTGCAAACAACTTTATAAATAAAACTGTTATACGATTGCTCAATAAAAATGAAACTAATGCGACTGAATTATCTTCCCATTAAACAGGACAACAGTAGTAAAACATTGCACGAAACTTTAAAGGTACATAAACTTAAAGATTTTTCTTATCTTATTAGATTATATGTTTATCGGCATAAATCGTGATAAACGATGAAACATTAGAATAATATGGGAATAAGCCAACAGTATTTTTTATTTCTCATTAAATAACCCCTATAATTTAAATAAACGCATTGTCTTTACGTAATATGCGCTATTTACGGTTACTCTATAGCGTTCTCAATCATTTTGTAAAATTAGGTTTGAAATTTTTAAACGACAAATTACTTATTATATATATATTCACGTGGATAGCCGTTTATTTTGTAAATCATGCATACACAATAATAACTGCTCTATGGATGATTTGCCGGCTGGTTCGTCTACCTTTTATTATACGACTCACGTGGTGTTGGTATAAGTGTATGGTTTTGCTCAGTAGTAACTGACACTTTGAGCGTGATGTTAAAGCCGTATCTTTTCATCTATAACCTGGGGAGAAGAGAGCTGTCAGGGAGCCATTAAGTTTTATCAATTTGTATTTTGAAGTTACAAAGCTCAATTAACCTCAATTACTTTGACAAGTAGGAGAGAAAAGAAACTAGAAGAGTAGAATGCTAACTAGTTTTGCAGATATAAAACATTCCAAGTTGAATAAGCTTGTTTATTAGTGTACGTTTGATTGTTTTTAATTTCCATTTGAAGTTTCTGTCATATTATAAATATATAAATGAATAGTAATTTGATGTATTTATGTCCATGTAAAATCACACATAGAAATGTAATGTTGACTATATACCGTAAATTAAACAACATATATGTATAAACTGACAGTATAATTGAAATGAAATAAAAACCATATAACCCGAGTTCTTTCGAAAGATAGACCTTTCTTCTTCAGGAGCAAATAGTTTGCCCTCAAGGGAAGGCAACTAATCATCACCACCCATCGCCAACCCATCGGCTACTCTTTTACCAACGAATAGTGACATTGATAGTAACATTACAACTCCCCACGACTGAAAGGGCGAGCATGTTTGGTGAATTCGAACCCGCGACCCTCAGATTACGAGTCGAGTGCCTTAACCACTTGGCCATGTCAGTCCCAGAAATTTAACATTCGATTACAAATATCTGTTATTAATCTACCAGTTCATTGTCATGTTTAGTTTTTTTTAATAAACATTGCAAGTTAAATTCGCCAAAGCTTTAGTCCCAAGAGAAGAAATTGTTGGACAAGCAGGATTCAAATACTAAAAACATGTTTTTTTCTAATAATGTCATTATCCAATTTGTGTTTTTCTTGTAGCAAAGCCACATTGGCTGTCTGCTGAATCCACCGAAAGGAAACGGAGTTATTATCCAGATAAGGTAATTCAAAGACGTTTCAAAGTTACAAAACTTGAGTATGATATTAAAGAAAATAATAGGGAAGTAGGGGATATTGTTATCACTGTTGTTTACTCATGTGGTCAACATGTTAACTTGATAGTATTATTTGTTTGTTTTTTAATTTCGCACAAAGCTACACAAAGGCTATTTGTGCTAGCCGTCTCTACTTTAGCAGTTTAAGACTAGAGGGAGTGTGTTCGTGTGTTTGTGTGTTTTTTATTGGAAAGCCACATCGGGCTATCTGCTGAGCCAACCGAGGGAAATCGAGCCCCTGATTTTAGCGTTGTAAATCCGTAGACGTATCACTGTACTAGCGGGGGGCGACTAGAGGGAAGGCAGTTAGTCATCACCACCCACTGCCAACTCTTTTACCAAGAATAGTGGGATTTACCCTCACATTATAACGCCTTTCCCCGGCTGAAAGGGCGAACATGTTTGATGTGACTGGAAATCGAACCCTCGACTCTCAGGTTTGATAGTAATTACATTAAAGCAATGAAGGAGGTAGCGGATGAATACCTAAAGAAGGAAGTAGTCATTCAAGAGTTTTAAAATCATTCTATCAAAGAATCAACATAAAATCTATATAGGTGATAAACTACAAGAAATACCAAGTAACTGACTGTAACGCGTTTCATTACAAAAATTGCATATGTATTTATACGTATTTAAATTACATGCTTTCCTAATTGTTCGGTGTTTACATTGTTGGCAACATAAAGTGTTAATGTGACGCATAGTTCTTTAAAATTTATCTTTTCCTTCATTTCTTACATGCGTACACAGAATTTAACTTATCTTCAATCTTTTAAGTCCGAAGTAGAGTTATTTATGGCATTTGTGAACAGAAATCATCACTCTACTGGACAGGAAGATGGCGGTGTTAACCAAACAAACGCTATCAGTTACAAGTCGCCATATGGACATAGATATCAACCACTCTTAATTTAATTGTGTTTTCTGTAATTAATCGAGCAGATGATCATACTCGCTGATGTAAGGGATCATATGTTTATTTCTGTCCAGGGTTCTGTTGGATTTCATTGTTAACCAAAGTTAAACATGTGAATTATTACACCAGTGAACTCGTTGACTCTTTCCTCAAAACAGTATGGCCCACCAGTGGTTCAGCAGGAAGTGTGAGAGCTCACAGCAATGAAAACGACGTTTCAGTACAATTAGATTTTTAAGAATCCATAATAAATTTGCACATTCTAAACATGTTGAAGTAAAACCACTGTACGAGCAAAGCCTGCCATGTATAATTTTAGTTAAATAATTGGGCAGTTCAGTTAGTTAGCTTTTAAGAGATAATTCTAGAACCGGTCATGGTGCGCTTTCTTGGTTTTTAATAATTACAGTGTATTCTAATTCAATGTTTATTATAGTTGTTGTTTTTTCTATTAAGGTGCTATTGGACTTGTTTGTGTACCTTCTAAATCTAAACAGTACAAAATTATGTCATGTACGTCCCAAAATTAAAGATCTTTAAGATGGGGGAAAATAGGGGTAAAAAAAATTAATGTAGCTAAAGAAACAAACAAGTTTAAATATTCAAAATGAAATTGGAGTTCTTTTTCTAACACCAACTTTAAACTAGTGGTGTTTTTGTGTTATTTTTGCAGAATAGTACCTTTTAATATTATTTTGAACACAAAACGACATTTGATTCATTATTTTCTCTTCTTTTTTGTTTGAAAATCAAATAAAAAATATCTTTAAATAAATTCTGACGTCTTAACGTTTTGATTTTGTCTCTTTTGTTTAGCGTTAACATTTTAAGGTTTTTAAGAAAGCCATATAAAATGACTTACGTTAAAACTTCTAGGAAATATTTTTGTTAGGTGAGAGATAAGTTCAAGAGCTTAAACCCTCGAATTTGGGGTTCGATTCCCCGAAGTAGACACAGTGCAGATAGCCCATTTTATAGTTTTGGACTAAAATAACAACAACACTTGTTACTCTGAAACCTTTGTAATAAAAAATATGGAAACTTGCGTTTTTAAATGCTTTTTCTGAAGCAGTTGTGTGTATACAGAGACAAGCAAGATTTTTAATGCTAGCTATGATCAATCACAGTGACTAGTTATTTCTGTTTAATCATTAGTTTTATTCTGTCTGTTGGGTCATACTTGTTTCTGTTCTGTTAACGTTAATTATTGCTCGATTTGGATACTATTTACCAAGTGATGGAACGTGTTTTAGAAGTTAATGAAATTTAATACGCAAGATGTTTTTGTACTGACGTCTGGTTGAAAAAGGTTGACTTTGTTATAAAATACGAAGTAATTTAGTGTGAAGGTGATTATTTGAAATCCTATTGAGTCTTGGACATTCGAAACGCTGAAGTAGCACATACCGATGTATTTAATGAGATGTAACTTTTCTTCTCTGCACTTGAGGCTATATTTACACTTTGTTTGGTCACTGGAAAAAGTAATATATTTGTCTGGAGTATATATAGTGGTGTATAGTTGTAAAGATACAAACGTACAAGAGTTGCGACACTGATTACAATGTGCAGCGTTTGCATGTAGCACATTGTATTTTAATGACTATAAAACACTGTGAGTCGTCTTCAATACAGGCGTCAATCAAATGACTAAATAATAATAACAAGCTATTTAGGACATTCTACGTTAACCTTGGTTAATTTTAAAGTGATAGATTATTGGAGAGCCAACTAGTGGACATCACTCACCGTCAACTGTTGACCAGCGAATATTTGGATTTACCGTTACATTATAGCGTGTTCTCTCGGCTTAAAGGAACAGCATGCTCAGTGACGCGTTTCAATCACGTGACTCCTAGGTTGCGAGTCAATTATCCTAGTCACCAGTTTGATTTATTCATTTATCTTTAATTATTCATATAAGGCTTGAACTTTTCGTTGTAAGTTATTTCTTTATCTGTTTGTGTATTTGACATCTCTGCTCTGGACAATTGAGAACTATTTTAACAGGTAATGGACTGATGTGATATGTTAACGCTTGCTTTATATAGTTATTGTACAGGTTAAAGCTGTACCATGCTTACTTATTCCGATATACTGAAAATTCTGATATTTATTTAATACTCAATATTGAATAAAAGTGAGTGTTCCTAGGAAATTCAAATGTTTTGTACGGATCATCAAGATGGAGTCTTCACTGAAGCAAGCACACAATTGTTCGACAGAAGTGTGTTTTAAATACATATATTTAAGTTGAACACAGTTCAGAGTTACTATGCATCTGGTATTAATTATTGCTATTACTATATAGTTTTAACAAACATTTTAACAATTAAATACAACAACAGTTCTAATTATTAACAGCTGAACACCATGGAATTCAAAAACCTTTCAAGGAACCACTCCGGCCTTACCACACCCCAGTTTATATAAAAATACATGTTGTTAATAAGCCCTCCAGTCAATTATTTCAAACATTTGTGCGTATATTATCATAAAAAAATACACAGAAATACACAAGGGCTATTTGAATATAACCTAATTTTGAACTGCTAGGTGAAACGGAATGCATCTATTACTGCAATCACCCGCCGCCAACTCTTGAACTTCTCTTGTCTGACTGAATAGTGGGATTTGACAGTCACTCTTATAGCGCTTGTAATTGCTGCAACGACACACTAACCATGAACCTTGAATTACAGTCTGAGCATTATCAATATTAAAAACAAAAGGCTTTAATTGCTGTCAACAAACACAGTATGAGAACATAATGTTGACTGTATTATACGAGATTAATTAGGAGTCATTGTCAACATCTTCAGTATTAGTTATTGGTTATAACGCTATTTTTAAACGCTAGAAAAGTCAAGAAAGTTATCTAGTTTGACTATATTATTGAGAGACGTGTTATTAAAAGTTATTTTTTTATTTTATGTTTATTATATAATCTATAACAAATGGCAGATTACTGTTTGTTATGAAACTAGTGGAAATAAAATGAATGCATTTAAAGAATTATAACAAGAAGTTTCGTATAAAAAACTATCTTTAATTTATCTGAAATTTCCGTTTTGTGTATAGTGACTCGTGTTGTTATAAATCGTAACAGACGCCGTAGTTACAAATATCCAGAATTTCTTTATTTTAAACGTTAAGTTTTATCTGTTGTAATACATTACCCACTACCATTCAAGTATGGCCGATTAGTCACTCAATTTTGATTGTTCTTTTTATTACTTGATCTTGTTTTATAAAACAGTTGTTGAAAAATAACGCTACTAACATAAACAGATACATATGTGATATTCTAAGATAAAATGATTTCCTTCCAAGTATGGAATAGATCCGTTAATAACAGTAAGGTTGAACAGAAAATTTACTGAGTTATCTGAACCTAAAACCCTATCATGTCTTTAAGTTGTGTGAGGAATAAACTGAACATGTTTTAAGGACGAGAGTGAAAAAGGTTTTTATTATAAACACAACATCAACAACAAAACTAATGTCATACTTTCACAGGCAATGAATGATCACTTCTAATGGATCAGTGATAAACCTTGATTTATATTTTCTCGAATAGATTGTCAGCAGAACCAGCCAAAATGAATGTCAAGTAGAACTTCCCAAAAATCAAGTTTTAAGCTCTCACGAAACTTTGCTTTCTTTGTCTTGTGATGGCATCACCACGTGGCTAATCACTTTCTTGTAGTTTTCTGTGACACAGATCAACAAAGTATCCTCGGCCAACAAATGGATATCTTTATATTTTCACAGGCAGAGGAAAATATCAGGTCATCCTTTAAGTAATTACCGATTTTAGGTTCGGAAAAAGAGAAAGGATTTCAAACGCTTTTAATGTTCCATTATTATTAATTACTTCCTGCCAACGATTCACAAGCTTCTGAATGTCACTTCTATAAAATTCTTGAGGTTTATAGGAAAAGAATGTGGAGAGGGTAGTTTTGACATCTTCATGTGTTCCAAGCTCTTTTCCATCAAGATAGTTCTGCAAACTTCGGAATACATGATAATCAGATAGGGCAAGGTCTAGATAATAAGGAGGATGTGAAAGTTTTCCCCAGTCTAGCTCTTCAATCTTTGTGGATGTGAGCCTTGCTGTATGGGGCCGTGCATTATCCCTGTGTAATACAACACCTTTACGAATGATCAAAGCAGGCGTCTTTTCTTTCTGTGCAACATTCAAACACACTAACTGTTAACAATAGAAGTCTGGTGTAATCGTTATATTGAGTGGCAACAACTCAAAGTGGATCACACCAACAATATCCCACCAAACGCTCAACAAGACTTTCATAGTGTGAAGGTCCATTTTGGACTGTGCTTTAGCCAGTTTACCTGCATTGAGATATTGTTTGCGGCACTTAACATTTTTATAATATATCCATTTTTCATCTCCAGTCACCAACCTGTCCAAAAAAGGTGAGTTACGTTCACGAAAGTACAGAGAAGTGCAAATGTCCACTCTTGCTCTGAGGTTGGGTTATGTGAAATCATGAGGGGGCCCATTTTCCAAGTTTTGACACCTTTTTAAGCTGTTGCAGATGACGGTGAACTGTTGAATGGGTTGGATTAAGCTTTGTGCTAGTTTTTCAACTGTTATAGCACAATCTTTATCAAGTACAGCCAGCAGCAAGTCATCATTAAACTCAACAGAATGATCTGAACGTGGCGCATTGCTTAAGCTGTATTACTTGATCTGAATTTCTGAAACCATCTTCGACATTTTCTTTCATTGAGAGACTCCGCACCATAAACACCTTGAATGTGCCTAATGTGCTCCTCAGACACATCCATCTTCATAAGGGTTTATTTGATTAATGATCTGAAAAGTGGAGTTGGGTTAGTTTCTTTCATTTATCTGAACATTTTTATACACGTCCTACTACACATTTTAGTCATTAAAGCCTTCTACAAAGACAGAAATGAAGATGCACTTTCTGTATTAAATTTTCGGACATTACTTATGGGACGACCTAATATATTTGTTACGACGACTAGATAGAGAGACAAGGGGCGTAAAGTTACACTCGAACCGAAGAATTCCAACGGTTTTTTTGGGCCAATGTTTTCGTGCAGAAATTGCAGCGAAACAAAGTACACGAAAACTGAAGCTACTGTACTGAAGGTACAGTTCTACTGAAGCTAGAAGAAAAGTAATGATATACGTGTACACCACGTATAAATACAAACAGGCTGTTTCTATGTATTTTACTATATAAACACACACACTCCCACACTTATATATATATTATGCCATTGAGTTTACAGTTTATAAGTTATATGCTTTTACTCTCATGCTTGGACCAAGTTTACACATTACTCATCATTACGTCTCATATTTGACTGTTCAATAGGTACTCAGCAATCGAACAAACTTTATTGTTTTACACAGAAAATTTAAACTCACCAACTGCCACGAGAACGTAAAGACAAAGAATGATTGGTTAAATTGGTTGCATTTTTATTATTAGGCAAATTTAATAATTATTTTATGAAACTCACTTGTTATTTATTTTTCTTTACTAGTGAACGCATGTATTTTAGTTCATTACAATACACTATAAAATCAGAAACTTCTATCTTATCTTTATTATATACAAATTTTGAATTTACTCCCCTTGTCCCATTGTTTTCACTGCTAAACACAAAAATGTTTGATGGACCTATATTATCGATATCCTAAATAATCTTAAACAGTTCAATCAAATATTTTCTGACTTTTTTTCATCTCCAGAAAAAAAAAAAGTTCAGATATTTTAGTCTCTCCTCATAGGACAGTCCCATTATCCCAGGTATCTGATTCTGATCTGAACCTTCTCCAATAATTTAATGTCATTGAGGAAGGGGGCCCAAATCTGTACACACTTTGCTCTAAATAAGGCCTTCTAAGTGATCTATACGGTGGAATAATAATATATGTTGTTTTATATTCAGTATCTCTAGTGACGCTGCCCTAAATTCTATTAGCCCTATTCTTAACTACAATACACTCTTTAGATGACAAAAATAATTTTTTAATCACAACATCAAGTTCTTTTTCTTCAACCACAGTATATAATGTATAACCATTTCAACTGTAACAATAATTTGAGGAATGAAAACCTACATGCATCGCCTTACATTTTGCTTAGTTAAACATCATCTGCCACGTATTGGCCCAATGCATCAAATGATCCAAGTATCTCTGTAAGACTGCAGCACCTTTGATACAGATAGTCAACCCAAAAATCTTAATATTGTCTGCAGACTTCAAAATTTTGTTTGTCATTTTAGAGTCAGTATCATTACTCAGAACAGTGCCCCACTCCATTTATCACTACTCTTTGCTTTCTACTCCCCAGCCAACTTGTTCTCCAATTTAACAACATTTTCCCCACAACTCTTTTTGTGAAACACTTTATCAAAGGCTTTCTGAAAAATCAAGATAAATCAAATTCACAGCATTGAAACACACTTTTGTGTAAAACAAACTACAGCTCATTATTATTGTATTGAGATTAATATAACAAATCTCTAGAACAATCATTTGAGAAGTATCATTTGTAAATATTTATCATTTTACTTTAATTTCATCGGAACAAACTAATACTGCATGACATAAAAATAACATTTAGTCCATCTTTATATTAAGGAAAAGCTTTTGAAACATAACTGAGATATTCGGCAAATTATTTTGAAACTAAAATAAGACTTTACGAAATACATGTTAGAAAGTCATCATTTAATAAGATCAAATCTTTTGAAATAAAATTACAAAAATATTGAATTTGTCATAATTTTACTCAAACAGACTTTCCTGAGGTTATATAGAAATAAACCTCAGTTAATCAGCAGTCGACTTCACTCGTGTTAAGAAAGCATAAGTAATATCTAAACATCTACTTTATTTATTTCTACCAAATTTCTTAATCACAATAAGAGCATCGCTAATTTTACCGTTGAATTCAGTAACAAAGAAGAAAGTTGCTATATATTATTAACTATGGAATATAGGTAATTAATATACGTTATGTCCCACGCTGGTATAGCGGTAAGTCTAGGTATTCACAACGCTAAAATCAGGGGTTCGATTCCCCTCGGTGGACTCAGCAGACAGCCTGATGTGGCTTTGTTATAAAAAAACGCACACAATATATATTATGAATATTTGTATACTTTTATCGAAGGTAGAATAGGTCATGGATATTAAATGTTATACTACTAAATCTAGAACACCCCAGTTTGACTTGTCTCAATTTTCCTCATTTCTATTAAGTATTGTGCGTATCCTTTCAATAGTGATAATGAGTTTGGATTTCTCGTAAGATCAGGGCAAAGTTACAGGTCTAGTTGGAAATACTGAGTTATGTAATGTTTATTGTAATTATAATGTAGTCATATATATCATAGATATAAACTGCACTCAAATGTTAGACCATTTCATTCTCGTAATTATATGATGCAGGTAACGTCAGGAGGAAATTTACAAACTGGTTCTGATGGCCATTAGACACTCCCTATAAGGACTTCAACATCTACTCTAGAGAGAATGAACAGTAAATCAAATTTCTGGATTATTTAATAATGATAATTCATGGGCTGGACCTACAGATGGAAAATACTTAATCATACTTTGTCAAAACGCAGAGATTCTGGGCAAGTTTTTGTTGTTGTGGTTGCTACGGTAGTTTAGATATAACGTTGCCTTCAGGAAAATATATGTGATGTCTTTATTTTGTTCGTGGATTACATGAAATTTTAATCAATTAAAAGAGATATAATCTCCATTCATCTCAAAAAATTATAAAAGTTTGATTGTTTGTTTGTTTGTTTTTGAATTTCGCACAAAGTTACTCGAGGGCTATCTGTGCTAGCCGTCCCTAATTTAGCAGTGTAAGACTAGACGGAAGGCAGCTAGTCATCGCCACCCACCGCCAACTCTTGGGCTACTCTTTTACCAACGAATAATGGGATTGACCGTCACATTATAATGCCCCCACGGCTGAAAGGGCGAGCATGTTTGGCGCGACGGGGATGCGAACCCGAGACCCTCAGATTACGAGTCGGACGCCTTAACACCCTTGGCCATGCCGGGCCACAACAGTTTGACTTTTAAAAGACGTGCTTTTGGACAGTTCAGACATAAACCGTTAATACATGAATACATCATTTAAAATAATTATTAAAACACACATTTGATACGCATACAATTTCTTCCATAAAATCCAGCAAAGATCTTTGCTTATGGTAAGTCATGCATATTTATACCCCATTTATCATTTCATCACATTTCTAGGTGCTTGGAATCACTTCCTTGCTGGAATATAAATCCCTATTCGGTAGTTATTGTTCTTGAGGAAATAACATGATAGACAAGAACGCACACTGCCAGTAGTTAGGGTGCCATCAATTTTGTGTATAATACACTAGTGACTAAGATGCAGTCCACATTTGTACTAGTCCCTCAGCATACTTCACTTTATCAGGTATGCTTTGACCATAGTACCATGCTGTTTTCTATCATTCAACACATTAATGTTGTTTATTACCAAACCAATTGAATTTTAATTAACCAATAAAGAACGTCATCCTCCGGCTTTATCCATCCCATTTTTTTATGTTTAATGCTAATGTTAGCATTTTAGCATAAGTGGTAGTTTTAGAGTACTTACACATCCCTTGAGGTCATTTCGTGCTAACATTTATCTTACTATATGTATAATCAGGTAAAATCTTTAATGGATGACGTAAAACGTATACACCGAGTTACTTAACATCACTTTTGAAGAGTTTTGGATTTCTATTTCGTCTGTTTTTATTATCAACAGTACTAGTTTCAATGTTCACTTAGAGAGTGATATTTCTGTCTCAATATGTCGCATGGAGCAGCCTTCACTAGCCACAATTTTGATTTCTAAATTTATGTCATACAAGATGTCTATTCTGGGAGCCATGAGTGCATTCACCATACTACTGTTGCAACTAGTATGATTGCCTGTACTTTTATAGCATTATACTAAAAGTGTGGCATTTTTGACTGTTTGAATTACAGCCAAGCAAAATGTAACATATCAACACGTGACTGTGCCCTGGTATAATTAGTTTTTAATCCCATAATAACTGAATTTTACAACAGTTTTGTTCACTGTTTCCATAATTATTTCTAATACTTTATAGATATATATATTCAAACCAGTTACTTTATCATTCAGACTAAGGTAGAATATAGAACATACATATACAGTATTCATAAATTTAAACAACTAAATCAAAATAAATCATTTTGAAAATAGAGCAAACAAAGACAAAATCGAATTTGTGTAACTTTGAAAAATGGGCTTAATAGGATATATTTTACTTTTACTATTCTACATTTTGCCTTAGTTTTAGTAATACGTGGAAACAGCATCCTGGTAAAGAATTTTGAAGTATATGTATTATAATTTTATTATAACTTATCGTGCGCGTATATATTAATTTGGTGTCACGATAACACTTCATACAGCCATGTTAATGTTAAAAATTCAGATAATTGTTAGAATACTTTGTACACGTCACAGGAATATGTATATATTTAAATAGCTGGTCTGAAGAAAAAAATTCAAGATAAGCGAACTTATGTGGAAACGACTGACAATGAACACAGTATTTATTATGAGTCAGCTTCAAGGTATGAAATCATACTGATATAGAGAAAATAGAGTGATTTGATAAGTTTTTAATAGCATGAAAACCAATTTGTGATTTCTACCGGTTATTAATTATAAATATCCAACTCCAATTGTTCTGGTTGTTTAATTTTCTGTGAATCTATTTGTGGAACAATTTTATAGATTGTTTAAACCTTGCTTTTGATTTTACTTCCTTTTGTGCGCTTTTAACATTGTTTATACTAGCGCTGAAAACAGGTAACTTCAATATTTTTCAAAGAAGTATTACAGAAGAACAAACTGTTTTTTTAAATCCATATTAAAATGTACTTAACCCCTTCGGATATGATGAAACACGTAGGTGAAGCAGTAGAAACTGTTTTTTATTTTATTTTATTTCAGTAAAACCATTTTTTAGGAAACCGCACAGTTTGAGCCCTGAAGTTATTTTGTGATAGTGATAGAAAATGCGAACCGACTCGTCTACTGGGCTGCGTTAGTCCATTAATTCTGAGTCTCTGACTTATGAAGAAGGAAATAATCCTACAGGGGTCGTTAAGAAACTTCTGACGCTACATTACCTTTTAATATATCGTATGTAGTACAGTAAATTATGTTTTTATTTTCATTTAATGTATCTATGACAACTTTTTATTTTATGTTATATCATTTGTATATTTTTACCGGAGTTATATCAGACCTTATATATAACTGTATTTGCATTACAGCAAGTGTGTGCACCAAAATAATAACTAAAACCTTAAGCTGTCTGGGTAATCACCGACTTTGATATTTTACCAGCTCATAAAACATTAAACTTTCACAATAACAAACAAATGACTCTCAGTAGTGATTGGGTATTTTCGAACTTTCTTTGAACAGCGGTAAGTCTGCGAATTTATAGCTACTCTTCCTCTTACAGTTTCTAAAGTATACTCGTTCCTTATCATGAGTAAAGCTTAGGTGCCGATGTGACTTATTGAAACATATTTCTCAGTCTTATATGTAGTAAAGAAAACAAACTTACATTGTTTTATTTAGATTAATAACATTAGAATTATAAAGTTCATAACCAGAAGTATCAGTACTATCTAAACGGTATTTTTACAATCAATGGATTGTAATAACAATGGCTTACTGATTAGCGTGTCAGGCTATGGAATCTAAAGGCCCAAGGTTTTCGCCTCGCTGTATTTGTGGTTGTGTTACGAGGTTGAAAATCAATAATTTGTTTTGAATCAAACCCAGAAAATGCCTTTGCGGCAACGAGTACTACTGACTGGCTAACTCCCATATGGTCAGCAGTTCAAAACTAAGGACAGTATACCTGTGTTCTAACGATCTATGAGTCTCTGGCCTAGCCTTTTAGTACATCTGCACGTGGGATGTCGTTCAGCTAGAAAATACGAAATACCAAATAACAATCGGTTTATATAATATCTCATTTCCAAAGACGGAGAAATAACTAATGCGTGTTGGCATTGACTCTATGATTTCCAGTTCTGCATTTCGTTATGGTTTTCAACATTTATATTTTTAATAAACCGTGGCATGTGACTTGAATAATTACGTGAAAGGAATAAGCTTCAACCTTCATAGGTAGTGTGGGAAAATAATACGAAATGAGAATTTACTTCACTTACTGTATGTGACACGTTAATGTGCAAGAACAGGTTTCGAAACGTTAAATAACTATATGCATGCATCAAGGCTCTGTTGATAGACCTTTCTCACGTTGGCTTAAGCGATTTTTGTCAAGGTAATCTTGTATCTTAGAACGTTAATGAACCCTATGCTTTCTTTATCAGCTATACGTTACCCCAGGCTCAAGCCAACAGGCGTTTAACTATTATGATATGCCAGTCCCAAAATCTCAAGTTGGTCTAACTTTACTTGTTTAATCTGTAAAACATCGACGAGCATTTGACGTAAAATTTGTAGTTTTTCATATGAGAACCAGAGTTTTAAGGTAATCTGGTTGAGTAGCTACTTAAAGTATTAATCAACCTTGACAGAAGTGTGAAGTTTCGGGTGTCGTAAAACGATACATATACAATACAAGTATGATCAGTTTCTTATTGTTTGATTAGGACTAAAAATAAGTTTCTTTATACACATTATAAATAGTGGTATAGTGCTCTTTGTAACACGTGTAAATAACCTCTATTTAATATCTGAGGGTCGCGGGTTCGAACCTTTTCCCACCAAACCTGCTCGCCATAGCAGCCATTGGGGCGTTATTATGCAATGGTCAATCCAACTGTTCGTTAGTAAAAGAGTAAGTAGCCCAGGAGTTCGCGGTGGATGGTGTTGATGACTAGCTAGTTTCCATCTAGTCTTACACTGCTAATTTAGGGACGGCTAACGCAGATAGCCCTCTCGTCTAGCTTTGCTAGAAACTCAAAACAAACCAAACCTTTATTTAAAGAAAAAGAAATGTAAGTGGGAAAATACGAGAATGAGTGATTGGTTTATATAGGTCTTCAAAGAACTACATGCACTGGATGTTTCTGTAAAAGTTTAATGAGTTTACTTGTAAACTATCGAAATATGTGAATTGTTTTAAAGAAGGTTCATCAGAGTGCTGGCGAACCAGATGTGTAGGTCGCAGCAAAACCAAATGATTCGAACTACTGAAAATGTAATATTATATAAGCAGCAGAAGTCAATGAAATAATTATATTGGGTCTTCTTCAAAAACTTGTATGTAGTAATCCTCATGTATGTGAATATGGTAAAAGACGTTACTTGTGCACGTTTAATGTTGTGATGTTTCTTTAGTTTGTATATTTATGCAACTTAACATTTTCATAATTTGCTCCAATACCTATACACTTATACTGATGGACTGCTGATCAAATATTTTAGGTTAAAACAGTTATATCTATGTTGTACATCTCAACCTTTCGCAACGTGACGTTCTAATCCTCTTTATTTTATCTTGACAATCTCCAAATTGACCATAATCTTACTGATAGAAGGTTAAAAACAATACCTTCGTGCCTTTCCGTTCTTATCAATCCGCCCAAAGACCTAGATATACGAATATTAAAAGGATGTAATTTTGCAACTACTTCGATACGAGACAGTTCATTTAGATAAGTATCTTCTGATTTGACAAGGCCCGCTCGTGTAGGAAAAGAGAGAAACTTTCTACTGGAAAAAAATATCACATGCTGTTCGGGATAACTAAAAAGGTCCAGTATCCTGTAATAGCATTGTCTATTTTCAATCATCTATAGGTGGAAAGTTAATTGTTTAAATGAATGAGAATCCTCCACGTTTCTTTTGCTCTCAACCATCATTAGGCCTAGTTTTATGCACGACTAAACGTTCTGTTGTTTGGGGTTCTTGGTAATTGGTGCTTTCCAAGGTCTACGTCCTATTCAAAATACCACATATATTTATACCATATATAATAACATATAACACATATGTTATTAAGACGTAAGATGTAAAGCTACTGCTTCGTCATCTCAGGTTTTCTAGTGGAGTATGAGTAGAAAAACACAGTCGTATCCGTGTCTCTGTGTATGTTAAGATGTATGTTTTTGTAATCTAGAATAAGGACAGGATCATGGTTTATATCCAGTGAAAAGCAATGAAACACAAAATTAAAAATTAATTGAGAGAGGTATTAATCGAGTTTACGACTCATAATCAGTACTATAAAACAAATAAGGATATAGTATGGTAACAACAAGGATGTATAAAACTAGCTGAAAAAGGTATTGAAAGTAAAGTTTTTTAATCGTATTTTATTTATGAGATACTAATAATCCTATATAAATTCATACTGCGCGTTTGTGAATTTATTTGTCTACGAGCTAATCCCATAGTTTTGGAGCTACCACAACCAAACTTTGTAGGTTGTTTTATTAATTACATGGCCTGGCCCCCTACCTTTATTTGTTTAGGCTACCAAAAGATGCACAAATACGCCTGGAAAATCGATCAGGCATAATGTGAATCTAGGAATATGTTTGCAGGGCCGCTGAACACGAATGTGGTACCATTGTTTGGGTTTCTTGATCCCTAGATATCCCGGGGGCGTAATTTCTGAAATTCCTCACTCAGAGGCTAGCAGGAAGAAACGTGCCACTCATGCCCAAATACAACAAGAGGATATCCTAAAATGGCTTTTTGGGAGGAAGTGAACCCACTTGGAGTTAGCTATAGACGTAACTGGGGGTAATGGAGGATAATAACTGGCACACTGGGGCTTCTGTGAATCACACGTTGTTGTTTTTATAGCAAAGCCACATTGAGCTACTTGTGAATTATAAGGGGTCTTTTGAACTCAGCATCAGAACATGGATATTTTATGCCACTTGTAATAAACCGTATAAAAGGCCACCGTAGTTTCAAGTATTTTTAACTGATGGTTTGTAATCTTCTTCATTGAGTATTCTGTACGTAGGCAAAGAAAAACATTTAGATTTTTCTATTATTTCAAAAACTAAATGCTGACTTTACTTATATTGCATGACACTTCCTGTAACTGTGTAGGTTCATTTATTTCGCGCAAAGCTACTCGAGGGCTATCTGCGCTAGCCGTCCCTAATTTAGCAGTCTAAGATCAGCGGGCATGCAGCTAGTCATCACTATCCACCACCAACTCTTGGACTACTCTTTTACCAACGAATAGTGGGATTGACCGTCACATTATAACGTCCCCACGGCTGAAAGGGCGAGCATGTTTGGTGTGAGGAGATTCGAACCCGCGACCCTCGGATTAAGAGTCGAATGCCTAAACCCGCCTGGCCATACCGGGCCCATTTCTTTCTAAACTTAGAGAACTAGACAAATATACAGAATCGTTTGTCTCTTGCTGATGGTCTGGCATGGCCAAGCGCGTAAGGCGTGCGACTCGTAATCCGAGGGTCGCGGGTTCGCGCCCGCGTTGCGCTAAACATGCTCGCCCTCCCAGCCGTGGGGGTGTATAATGTGACGGTCAATCCCACTATTCGTTGGTAAAAGAGTAGCCCAAGAGTTGGTGGTGGGTGGTGATGACTAGCTGCCTTCCCTCTAGTCTTACACTGCTAAATTAGGGACGGCTAGCACAGATAGCCCTCGGGTAGCTTTGTGCGAAGTTCCAAAACAAACAAACAAACAAACAAACTTTTGCTGATACTATTCTGTGTGACGACTTACAGTTTCAGATTTGTAAAAGAGATGGGATTTGTACGAATGGCTGTGAAATAGTGTTAATATTTCAATCATAGGTAGTGTACTGAATTGGATAAAAGTCTTAAAGATCTACGTTTATAAGAAATTATATCTGTTAGAGAGCTATGACGGTATTTTTAGTACTTTACATATATTCATATCCTAGAACTTTAGTATGTGTTGTGTTTTTTTTAATTTCCCCAAACAAGTTTAGACAAGTGTGTAATACTGTGTGTTTAGCATGTGTGAAATCTTGACCACCTAGAATTCCAACTATCCATATCATATGACGTTTTGAGCGTGTTGTAAGAGAAGATAACGTGCTCATGTTAAAGGTGCAACTGATAACGTTCTTACTCTGTAACAGTGAATAGTTGGAAAATTATTGTTGAGATCGAATGCACGTTCTTTACTGGTACGAAGACTTACCTGTAGAAGGACAGATACATGGTCAAAACAAACAAAAACATACTTCTGGAGAAAGACAGCATTTCACAGAAAAAGTTGAACTGCTAAGGTCATTTATGAGATACGACCACTTTTAATTTTATTTGAATTGCTTAGGTCAGTCAATACGTATGACCATTTTCAGTTTTATTTGAACTGCTGCGGTCAGTTACGATATATGATCGTTTTTCCTTGTTTATTTTCTTTAGCTGGCAACTTCTTATGTTGAGAAAACACAATTATTTAAAGTTACAAAGCACCTGACTTTTGTTCTAGGTGTAATTTGATGTCGTGCTATAAGTATATGCCTAAACATCTTATTTGTTATTTCATTTTACGTAATACTTGTTAAAGATTTTTTGTTGTTGATTTAAATTAAGCACAAAGCTACTAAATGGGCTATCTGTGCTCTGCCCACCACGGGTATCGAAACCCCGTTTTTAGCGTGTATGTCCGCAGACATACCGCTGAGCCACTGGGGAGCACTTGTTGAAGAGTTTCCCATTTTATTTCGCTAAACTTCTAGAACCCTGATTAGTAACATTATGATAACAATTATATTCCTGTTCATTTTTGTAGTCTCATTAGTTGACATTGTTTTCTTTTTTTTTTTTGTAGGTGATAAGGATGGTGGGAACAAACTCGATGAGAGTCCAATAATTATTTTGTAAATAAGTTATTTTTCACTCACATAACACTTTGATAGCAAATAATTAGACTCTCATCAACGTTATTGATTTGGACTTGATATTGACTTTTCTATACGTTCAGAAATCTCACTATTTCGATCACGTATTTTTATTTTTATTTAATTTCTCTCAACAGGTAGAGAGGTAACCAAGAAAAGTGGCAATACTTACTGAATCTGCTCTTAGCGCCATCTATCATCAATTCATTTCGTTGAGAATTCGACTTGTGCGTCATGCGCACGACATTCTTTTCTTTCGGTAATATGGTAATTTCGAAAAATTCCTCAAAGAGTTGTTGCATTCGTCGGTTGTCAAACTCTTAACGGAACATCACTTCCAGGTATGCACTATCGATCTGAAGTTTTTATGTTCTTTTGCGAAAGTGCTATTCTTTGCGTAAACCAAAATTTTTATTTTTATAGAGTCACGTTTAATGCGACCGTTTACGTTCCGCGGAAGACAAGTACAACTATCTACTTTAGAATAAGTTATTTATTGAATAATAACTTAATGTATTAATCATGAATTAAAGCTTGTTCAAGAATAAAAATACCATTTCAGAATTCATACCTGAACGTCAAATTCTAATAATATTCTAAATTCAAACTTCTTTGTTTTGGTTAATTTTTCTCTCAAATATCTAACAATTAATTAGCGAAGTGTAAACTTATCTGTATTTTTTGGAGTATTGTTATTAGGTTACTATAGTAACAAACTGAGTCATTGCTTTATTACTGTTTTTGTTCTTGTTCCAAAACCGGAAATTTCTCACGTTCAACTCTAAACAAACATATGTTCAGTTCAGTATCTTATATTGGTGATCATGTTAGTCCACACAAGTTGAAAATTAATTATACCTTTGATTTTAATGAAAACATACAACCACATGCTACCAGTTCAGATATTAATCTGTCGTGCACATTAGTCAGTACTTAGCTGGGGATATGTGTAATTGATTGCAAGCGCTCGTGTCTTAACCCACATTGAATGGTGTTTTTACGCGCAGAATAACCATGTTCGTACATCCGGAATGAACCTGGTGTATATAAATTCTGCAGCAGTGTTCGACTGAGTCGAAGTTTAGTCTATATACTGCGTGTGTGTTCAGTGGTGGTATTAATGACAGTCTGTGAAATTTCTGTGGAAAGGTGAGGGTTGTTTATTAGATACAAGGATGCTCATAAAATAATAAACGTTGCTTTACTTGAAGTCCATCTTTATATATAATTATGTATATATATTTTTTCTGTATGTTGTTTGTATTATTATAAATAATTAAATTCTATTTCGAAAACCTCCATGAGATAAGGAACGTAGGAAGAATATCGTACTGTAATCTGTATTTGTTAATCTCAAGCTTACATAATAATAATAAAAGGTTATGGAAAACAGTTTACGATGCCGTAAGCAAAAACATCCTAAATAACCTGACCTTGTGAGTCCAAATCTCTATTATTTCACCTCTTTCCACTAGAACATGAATTATCAGGTAAGCTGTAAACCACACTGAATTTACCTTTCATATTTCCTATTTAAGATATATGTAAGTAGCTATAAGAAGTTGGATATATGCAGATATTTGTTTGGATTGAAAGTAACAACAGCGTATTAAGTTGAATATTTGAAGTTTTATTTTTATTTTTGACGCATACCAGATCTAAACTATTGCAGGGATTTTTCAATTTTTTTTAAATATATGTATATAAAACATTTATGATTTCTTCCTAATAGAGTGCCTAAATTAAATTAAGTATTGTTTTTTGTTGTTTCTTGTTAAGCACAGAGCTGCACAAAGGACTACCTGTGCTCCGCCCACCACGAGTATCGAAACCCAGTTTCTAGCTCATGTATTATAAGGAAAATTAAGTGCATTTTGGTTTTGAAATTAAAAGTTGCATTTTTTTATCATGAAGTTTCTTTTCTGTTCTAAATTAACGCTTTTTTTCTGTCGTCTTTAAGACAAACAACAAAAGTTTAGTGAGCTTACTCTAAATCATAAGAAATAAAATGATCAATATTTGTCTCTTGAATTACCTTTAAAAATAAATCAACTTATCCACGAGTCTTTTGTTTGAACGATAACACATTCTGAACTGAACCATCAAAGATAAACTGCTGTGTGTCTGCTGGAAGGTATTTATTTAAACAAGTGGTCTTTGCTTATATCTTTATACGTTAGTGAATGACGTGTCACATGGAAAAGGTACTCAAACAACAGTCAACTATAGAAACATCCTTTTGAAAGCATTAAACACAAGATGTCACTGTGTCATTCTAAGACGATATCGAGTATTTATTTTCTTCTTTGTTTATTTACATTTCGCCAAATCGGTGAGCTCCATTTAAGATCTAACATTTCGTTTAAACAAGAGCCTTTAGAATTAGAATAGAATTATATTTTAAATGTATACAAATATTTGCTTGTCGTAATGGGTAGATATAACTATCATGATTCTGATATCTATCTGTCTGTTAGTCAAACATAATGCTCATTAAGACGCTTCAGTCTTTTGTTTATTTCAGAATTTTCGCGCAAAAATATATAATGGCTAGCTGCATTAGTTAATTTTGAACTGATAAACTAGAGGGAAACACTGAATCAACATCACCTACTGCCAAGCCTTATGTGAGCTATTATTGTTTGATAGAATTGTGGAATTTGGCTGTCATTCTTATTGCGCTATCACGACCTCATAGTGCGAAACATATTTTGCGGCAAAGGGATGTGAATCGCGAATTCAAGGATTTGCAGTTCTAGCACGGTAACCATTTAATTACTTCCCCTTCATGAATTTTATAACCAAAATATAGGCTTGTTACATATAATGTTCAATGTTACATCACCTAACACGTTTTGTTATTTAAGCACAAAGGTTCTCCCACAGTGTAAAACGTTGGTAATTAGTATGACGTCAAACAATCGATTCCATATTGTGATAGCATTTAGTAAATTCCAATAAGAACACACAGTAACACAAATGTACTAGTATATGAATCCGTTGACTAATACTTGTGACTTTAATGAAAAGAAATGGTAAACAATGTATGATCTGATCAGCCATTCATGATTTGTGTTCAACCCATTTCAAGCAAAGTCATGGAATAATTCTGCCCAATAAAAGGTGCTTTTACACGATCTTTCGTGTGAATGACGTAACTAACTATTCTGGTAATCTCACTCAATTCTTCTTTACACGTCGTACATTACAAATCCATATCCATCTCTCCATAGCTGCACGTCATATAGTTGGAACATATCTTCATCTCAGAATTGTTACAAACCGAGCGAGTGAAGATTTGAGCTCAGATGAAGACTAGGCTGGGTGTAACCTTCATCCCTGTGGATCTATCTGGTGGAATGACTATTCGATCTCTCTCGGTTTAATTGGATAGCGTTACATGACTTTGTCACAGGACTACAGTTCACATATCCAACAGACCATACTTAAAGATACCTCACGAAGTAGGTCCCTTCCTATAACTGAACTAAAATCAGTTACTATTACATTCATTCTAGATGAGATAGTCTTGATTGTGAGTCGAAGTTGAACTTATCCTCTCGCCTCAGGTAAATCTCCATCAGCAAGAAAAAAGTTAGTGTTTGACTTGGATGGTGGTCAGCATAGGTTTTCACACCTTCACTGAGTTCGTGGTTTCTGGTCTTGGATGCAGCTTTATTCTTTGAAGGATGACATTAATATCCCATAATTGAGTCTCAGTCACACAGTTGGTTCTCACTGAGAAGTCTCAAACATCTAAGGCTGGACCGTCTACGACTAACATAAGACACCTGTGACTTGGTCTAATTACTCTTGTTTAGAAGCATTCCAGTCAGCTACTTGTTTGGATCATCTCAAGCATCAGTTCAAATTCTTTTTTATAGTATTTTTATGCGATGTTGGAATATGTTCCACTTCATTGCCCTCTGCCTAACTCAGTAAGGACTACCATCTGGCTTAAGTCATTTGAAAAAATGTAATACTGGTTAAGCTAAGTTCAATAAAGAGTGCTGGGTCGTGGTATGTGGTCCTTAAATTCATACAAATACGAGGTACGTGTGTTAAACCAGCTGGACATGACGTTATTTGAGCAAGTGTATATATCGTCTCAGGTGGAGGGTATAGACCTAGCAGGATATATATGGATACAAAGTGTGTTTTGGCGTATTGAAGAGCATGAGATATCACACTCGTAAAATCGAAATAAAACATAATACTCTTTGACTCTGGAGATAAAAGGTTAAAGTAAAATGATTCTAGAAGACGTTGTACTCAAAGTAGAAACAAGCTGATCTGTAAAGCAAAAAGTAAACTGAAAAAGGGCGCTTTCTCACACGTCTTGACCGTTTTGAAGACAAACAAAGACTCGCTCACAGGTACGGCCATCAAGATACAGGTTTATTCCAGAGCCGGAATGCACTGTCTTTTTACCTGCTATGGTAACTGTACTAGAAGCAAACAGAAAATAAATAAACACTGTTTACACTGATGACATAGCTGATATCGAGATAGGCTTAGTTTAAAATGCCGATGCAATAAAACCATCAGTTCTAGGTAATACCCTTACAGTTGTTCAACACCTAAGAACTTAGAGAAATTAAAACTGTTGTATACATGTTTAACTATACGAAAATATCAATTAGAAAATGTGGTTGTTTAAGCACGAATGTAATAATAATTTAGTATTGGATGCATCCAGAAGGGTTTTTGTTCCTCCGTTGGATTATTTTACATGATATAATCAAATGCCATTATTTTTCTGATGTGGCATCCTGTTTGACTGGGATAAGATTGTTTCATTTCCGGATTACATCATATTTTGTTTTTAACCGTGGGTTTTACATATCTGTGGCAACACAAAGAAATAACTGTTGACGATGAATCAAAGGCGATTTTATTAACGTGATACCTGAGAGTAAACTTCAGTCGAGAGGCCAGAGGTCAAGTAATCTACTGAATACCTGAGGAACTCAGTGTTGAGTATTGTTTACGTGGAAGTTGTGGACGATAAAAGGTAATATAAATGATTCGTAAACACGTGTAAAAGGTTTTGCGAGAACACGTGGATACAGAATTCATAGTATACATCACTTCAAATGTTTGTGGTGTAAAGAACTCTAGTTTTGAATTACGTTTGTAACTGGTACTTTACTCTTTTGCCTGCCCTCCAGTAGCACAGCAGAAAGTCTGCGGACTCACACCGGTAGAAACCGGGTTTCAATATTCGTGGTATGCAGAGCACAGATAGCCCGTTCTATAGGTTTGGGCTTAATTCAAAGAAAGAAAGAAAAGAAACCTTTTTGATGTTTTGATTTGTTTTTGTTTTGTTTGTTTGTCGTAAAGTACAGGTTACACAAATGGCTTTTTCTGCTGAACCCACTGCGGATATCGGAAGCTGATTTTTAGTATTATAAGCCCTTTGATAACCGCTAAGCAAACGAGAGCTTAAATTCAATATTTAATATTCAATATTTTTGCTGAAAGTTATGATGAAAAAATTTCTAGTAGAACAGATATGAATTACAGTTAATTCAGAAAAAAAAAAATTTATACGTTGAACCTAACATCTGTAGAGCCCACAGACTTCTGTGTTGTGAGCTGAGCAGTATGCCGCTCAGCTATTTTGACTTTTTCAACATTACACCTGGCGGGAAACTCTGCAACAGGGAGTAAATTAAAATATAGTTAATCGAAAAAGATTCTTGTTTGTTTGTTTATGAATTTCGCGAAAAGTTACTCGAGGGCTATCTGTGCTAGCTGTCCCTAATTTAGCAGTGTAAGACTAGAGGGAAGGCAACTAGTCATCACCACCCACCGCCAACTCTTGGGCTACTCTTTTACCAACAAATAGTGGAAGTAACCGAAACATTATAACGCCCCCACAGCTGAAAAGGCGAGCATGTTTGGTGCGACGGAGATGCGAACCAACGACACTCAGATTACGAGTCGCACGCCTTAACCCACCTGGCCATGCCGGGCCAAGAAGATTCTTACAGATATTCATTGAGTGTTAGGCCTAAATATATAGCATAAGCAGTATTTTGTGTTATATAGTACGTTGCAACCATTTAGTTATTTGTTTATTTTTAAGATTTCATCACATGGGTGAAGTAGATATTAAAGTAAAGTTAATTTTTACAAAAATTACTTATAATCTCGGTCTGGCATAGGCTAGCAGTAAGAACCGTCAATTCGCAATTTTCGGGACATTAGATCGAAACCCGTCACCAAATATGCTCATCCTTTTGGCCATTAAAGCGTTATTATGTGATGGTCAAACACTCTTATGATTTGTAAAGAGCATCCCAAGAGTTGGTGGTGGGTGTTGTTATTACTTCAAAATTAGGGATATTTAGCGCAGATAGCCCTTAAGTAGCATTATGCGAAATAAACAAACTTATCATCCTTAATGATCTAGTCATAGTATTATTTTATATTTACTTTTACAATTCTGTTTCATTATAAGCACTTTCCTACCAACAAGTAGCTTCAGATAGTCAACAACAGTTTGTTTTTTTCTGGAGTGTTGTAAGCTTGGGCTCTCCTACCCGTTTTTGTTTTGTTTTTTCACAGGTCAGTCTTGCGAATAAAGGTTAAATCTGACGGCTGGTGCATCTCCACCATTGTGTGAGACCTATTCTGCAAATGCCTTTCGTGTGAAGGTACATCTTACAAATCCTTCCCATAGTGTAGTTTTTAGATTTTGTTCTACTTTTTTTAAAATATCCAAGTTAAAATACGTTATTATTGCACTCTCTCTTTCTCTTATGTATTAAAATTAACATAACTGGTGAGTAATCTTTCTTTACCAACGTATAAATATATATTTGAAATAACTGTAAGACATTCATTGTTTTATTAGTTCTGGTCGTTCTTCGACAACAGATATTATTACGTTTGCTTATAATTTATCAACAAAATTCACTAGAAGATAGTAAAGTTTCTAGTAATTGTGGTTTTGGAAAGGTACTTAGAAAACAACCTGAACATTGAACAATTTAAATGGGCTCTTAGATTACTTTTTATGTTTTTAAATATCAAACTACACACTGGGTTGTCTAGCCTACAACAGGTATCGAAACTCAAATTTTAGCGTCTTACGCATGCAGACTTATAGCTGAGACAGTAGGAAATGGGACAGGAAGAAAAATTATTTTCAGAAATGACATTAAACGCTTCAGTTCTGTTTTTAATGAGGAAAGTATTTGTAGATCGCTCTTTTCTATTTTTCTTACTAAAAAACAAATAAAACGGAACTTTACAAGTAAGAAAAAATAGAGGTTAGACACTTACTCCCTCTCTTTTGTAGGATAATTCAGTCTGCTATATTGCAGTATATATTGTACTTCGGTTTGTTTATTGATAAGCGAAACCCGATATTCGCGTCACGAGTCCAGAGACTTACCTCTAAGCCATTGCAGAGCCGAGTATGTTGTAAACAAAATAGAGACAATAAGTTGCCTCATGTACACCTTATCACTGGTTGTTGAAAATCAAATAGTGACCATGTGTATTCACTGGTACCAGACAAATTTCTAGTTAACTATGGTTAGAGATAGAAATGGCTAGCACTTGTGATGATGCTAAAACGTTTCCAGATGTAGGCCAACACAAAATAGCAGCGTGAGGAAATATCGTCCTTAACATAAATTCATTATCCACGTTGAAAGTGAAAACAATGAATAGAAGGCTTTTTCCTTTGTTGAAACATCGGAATAATAATGAAACTGGAATTGAAAACCACCAGGAGAGAAAATTCTTAGCATGGTTGCTGGTTACTTTTCAAAAAGTAAGTAAAGTTAATGGCAACATCGGTTCAACATGGAGAGGTGGTTGGAGTACTCGATTCGTAATCTGAGGGTCGCGGGTTCGAATCCCCATTTCACTAAACAGCTCGCCTTTTCAGCCATGGGAACGTTATACTGTGGCGGGTCGATCCCATTATTCGTTGGTAAAACAGTAGCCCAATAGGTGGCAGTGAGTGGTGATGACTAGTTGCCTTTCCTCTAACCTTACACTGGTAACTTAGGGACGGTTAGCATAGATAGCCCTCTTGTAGCTTTGCGCGAAATTCAAAAACAAACAAACTAACTAAAACATCGTGATAACTAAAGGAGTATAAGGCAGACATTTCGTGAATTAACCTTATTCCAGAACACCTAACACAGCTATCTGTGCCCTTCCCACTACGGGATTCTAAACCTGATTATCAGTGCTATAAGCCCTCGGGCATTCTCCTGAGTCAAAACATAAGTTACATAGTCTTGTACCTTAGAGCGTTTATAAATATTTTCATTTGTACTCATAACTGAATTCTATTTTGACCTCATATGAATTTTGGCTATCAGAGCTGTATGATATACCAACGATTTTAACACCATCAAATGTGGATACGTCTATTATTTATGTAATGCTAATTTTAATTTAAACTAAATTATTACATTGACGAACAAAATGATCGTTTGGTTTTATTTCTAAAAATGTACAAAGTGAGTAATTATCATGCAATTTTGTGATAATTTACATGTATGCTTCCCACTATTGAAATCGAACCTCACATTTCAGCGTTTAAAAGTCTGTAAAGGCCCGGCATGGCCAAGCGTGTTAAGGCGTGCGGCTCGTAATCTGAGAGTCGCGGGTTCGCATCCCCGTCGCGCCAAACATGCTCGCCCTTTCAGCCGTGGGGGCGTTATAATGAAACGGTCAATCCCACTATTCGTTGGTAAAAGAGTAGCCCAAGAGTTGGCGGTGGGTGGTGACGACTAGCTGCCTTCCCTCTAGTCTTACACTGCTAAATTAGGGACGACTAGCACAGATAGCCCTCGAGTAGCTTTGTGTGAAATTCAAAACCAAAAAAAAACAAAACAATAAAAGTCTGTAAACATACCATTAACTCACAGCAGGGTCTAAACTGAATTTGATTGCTGCTAAAATTAAGAATGTTCTTTGTAATTTTATGTAATGGAATCATGTTACACACGTAAAATGTATGTAACACATTTTTTTTTCTCGAATATCTCAAACTGTCGTCTTCTTTGGATAAAACGGTAAGATATACATTTTCTCTCACTTTTAAGTAAAACATGTGGAATAATCATAAAGTCTCTTCCTATTATTCCTAATATATAAAGAAAATATTTCTCACACATCACAACATATTAATGCCATTTAAAAAACTGTTTGATGTGGAAAAATTACATCTTGCAAGTGTTCTACCTTACGTACGACCGACAGCTTTTCTGTACTGTAAAATAGCGCGTAAACAGCGTGTGACGAGTTAACTTACGTAGTTAGTACATGTATATACTTCTATGGTTTAATCACTGTGATCATTTTTCCATTTAATTTCTATTTAGAGATGTGAAATAATAATATTATATCGATGTTATTTATGCGCATGTTCGATATACGATCACTAACAATCATTGATGACTCAGAAGTAAGGTTTGGTTTGTTTTGAAAATGTGACCATGTTTGGTGGAAGGGAATTCGAACCAACGACCTCATATTGTGAGCCGAGCGCCCTAACTATCTCGCCATGCCAAACCTCTCAGCGATAAGTCTCAGAAGTTACAGTGCTAAAATTCTGGTTTCGATCTCTACGATTGTCATTGCACACATAGACTAGTGTGACAGTCTGTGTGTAACTTATTTTGTTTTATAAAAAAATAACCAAACAAGCTAAGTAACAAAGCCTCTCGCTGTCTGGTTCACTGTCAATTCTCGTAATAGGAAATAAAACAAAAACTCAAGTGAGAAAAAAAGCCAAAAAACTTTCAGCTCAGGTACCGGTTTTATCTCCTTTACTTCACACTAGTAGTTTTAACTCATCATTTAACTTAGTATTATCTTGATGTTTTTTTAATTCGTGGTGGGTGGACAGGAGAACATTAGACTCACAAGTCTGCTCCTGGTGAGAGCAGTGTAATACTTATTAATATTGAGGTTATCTTGCACTATATTTCTGCATGTATATTTAGAAACTGCCCTATATGAAATATATAAATGTCACATTTTCTGCGATGGTGCCGTACCATTGATCCCTATAGAATTATCATTTAAATTCTTATCCCCATCCAAAAGAGTTATGCTTCTTCTGCTGTGTCTCAAGGTTATTTTAATAAATCACGTGATCAACCCAATAGCTCCTGGAACCTGGTCGAAAGTGGTAGTCTTGGGTCAACATCTGTTTATATCTATATATAAACTGAAACCTAGTCTGTTTACAAAGTGGTAGTCTTGGGTCAACATCTGTTTTTTTATCTATATATATATATATGTTTACTGGAACCTGGTCTGTTTACAAAGTGATAGTCTTAGGTCAACATCTGTTTTTTTATGTATCTGTCTACATATATATTTCTCTGCACAAGTATATTTAAAAAATAGCATATCATTTATACTAAATTTTGCATCAAACTGAAAGAAATCAAAACAACAGAAACTCCATACTTTCGACAATTTCAAGTAAAATCTTTAAAAAATTATCTTTCGTCTAGCGTTCCTGACCCAGTACGTTTTTCATGAATCAGTAATAAGTTTTAATCTGTCCTTGGTAGGAACGTGAAGTAATGTTTACACTATTGTGTAAATAATGAAACATTTTGAGAGTTTACTACTTCGATATTCATTATTCATTTGGTGTCACGTTTCTTTTTATGTCAGTGTTTTCTTTTCGTTAATTCTGTATGATAATGTACAAGGTTATAACATCATGGCCTCTTTCGTTTAAAATATTTAACAATTTAAAGAATTCAATATATGAAGGAACGCTAAAATCAGGAGATCGATTACCCTTGGTGAACTTAGTAGAGAGCCCAATGTGGCCTTGCTATAAGAAAAACATGCATATGAATGTAATCCTCTACGTTGAAAGAACCGTAAATACAATGTGTGCATTTAAATGTATTAAATTTATCCGTTTTATGTACATAAATATATATTACGTGCACTTCTGTTATATAGAGAAGGTACTAATACCTGAAGAGAAACTGTAATTCTTAGCTAGGAGAAAGTTTTATCCTGCAATCTATATTTGCGATAGTGAGAAACAAAAAAATAGTTTTTAATACATTTTCAACTTCTCTTTTTATCTTTTTCTAAATACGTGGTAGATTCTGGAATATGTAGATGGTACACATCGAAGCGTTGTTTATTTTATATAGTAACGGGGGTCTCATTTGGGTTCCCAGGCCTACAGTGGGTGCTTAGACCCACTTCAATGGATACTTAATTGTTCAGTGTATCAATGAGCATCCAACTGCATGGTTGGGATCCTGACAATTATAACCACAAAATTGTTAGTAAAAATTCAGGAAAGTATTCATATAATTCATACACAAATACACAGAATCACTCTTTATGATGACCCCCCCCCACGTCAAAATGAAATTTACTGGCTGTAAGGGCTATGCCTATTAGAATGTTTTCAGTCTTATTCAGTGTGATATTAAGAATTCATGGGCTCAACCAAGGAGGTCTTGGAAATCTTCTTGTAAGAATAACCCAATATCCTACTGCTCCTCTTGTTTGTTTTACAGGATCAAGAAGCAATCCTCAATAAAACTCCTGAGTCAACGGACCTTCATACATCTTCTTTGAATTTTAATATAATCCAAAATGTTCTCGAGGGTTGTTACCGTGAAATTGTGTTTACACTGTCTTTGTTTTTCAGTAACTGTTTATGATAATTCTATTCTCGATTGCACAAACATTTGAAATGTTTCTTTTTTTAATTTGTATGCCAAAAGTTACAAGTTACTGATGTTTTATAACCCATGTAACTAAAGTAAGTTTTAGATTTTGTTATGAAAAGAGCTTCCACACAAATCCTACAGGACTTGTGATGCTATAATGGTATATTTACATATGTTTTTTTTCCTTTACTCAAATCATTTATCTTCTTCTTACACTCTCTATATGTGCACAATTCGTCATTATCAGGTATTCATTTGCACGATTCCTCATTATAAGATATTCATTTAGGTATCACCTACGTAGCGAAGTGATATCCGAAAACTGATTCATCTTTAGTGACCATATTGCTTTGATCATTAAATGCAAAATGAAACTTAAGGCCTACTAAGCAAAATGGGATCTCTATATAAAACTTACTGGTTGAAAAACGCCATGGTACACTTGTATTAACGCGTATGTTACTGTCTGTAAAGCAAACGAACCCTTTATATTTTTACATAAAATTTTATATGGACAACATGAAAATGAAAGTATGCTGTAAAGTCAAGGTTTAAAAAAAACAGCTGATAAGACCTGGATGACTAATCCAGAAGAAAGATAAGGCGCGGCACTATGGATGTTGCTGAGTTAGTTTAATTAGGATGCTTTGTTACAAGATAAAGGGGCAGCCTCACGTACCAGCTCTGTAACGGAACCACCTTTTCACCCAACTATTGTTACACTTCTGTTCTACAAATTTCTAAGTACACAAAACAATAACTATTTGAACCTGTACGCACCATTTCCGTATGTAGCTGCTGAAATGCTCCAGTGGTATGTTTTTCGTTAGTCAAGTAGTGGTATTTGTTGTAATAACCATATGACATCATCGTTATGTTAGGAACTGAATTAACCAGTGTTATCTAGACCACACTTACTTGTAAACATTATAATTAAACGTTACCAGAGCATAAGCTTTTTTGTTAACATTAATTAATTTATCTGAAAATCGAAGTTTACAAGTAAACAAGTTATTCAAAGATCGTGTGTGCACGGTTAGTTATGTATAGTTATTAATACTTCAGAAACATAAATGCTGGTCAGTCCAGTGAGAAGTAAGTTATTAACAAAATTGTAAATTACTATTACATGAGTTAGATATAAGTTAAATGTTGCCTGATAAATGGATGATAAATAGTTCTAGCAGAAGTATGTATCTGTTACTTTTTTTATTTGTTTTTTAGTTACGCAAATAATACGTATCCACCAACACTAAAGCAACAATAGTTCTCTAGATCAGTGGGTTATAACAACTACGTTATTATATTACGTAGTAAAGCATAGTGCTTTTTTATATTTGTGACTGTAGCATAAAAAATAAATGTATATTATATTCACCTATTGCTTTCTTAACACTAAACATAAATTTTATTTAATTTTCTACTTTTACAAAGTTAAAAATAAAAATTTACGAATCATATAATAATATCTAATAACGCCACCTATAATAAAGTGTATGTTCTTCGTATACATTCATGTTAATCATGATTTGAATTTGTTTATTGATCACTAGACGTAATGTTATAACTCAATTTGTATATAAAGTGATGATAGTTATATAGATATTGCATACATACCATTACCGGAAGCCATAACAATATTGTATGTGTGTGTGTGTGTTTATCATTATCAGGAGCCACCAAAATATTGTACGTATATAGTTATCATTATCATAAGTTATCACAATATTGTATGCATACAGTTATCATTACAGAATTGATCACAATATTGTATATATACAGTTATCATTATGAGAAGGTATCACAGTATTGTATATATACAGCTATCATTATCAGAAGGTATCACAGTATTGTGTCCCCTGCTAGAACAGCAGTAAATCTTCGGATTTACAACGGTAAAATCAGATTTGATTCCCCTCGTAGGCCCAGCAGATAGCCCAATGTGACTTTGCTGTAAGAGACACACACAGAGTATCGTATGTATACAATTATTAGAGACCGCCACAATATTATATACACCATTATCAGAAGCTATCTTAAAATTGTATATATATATATGTATATATCGTTGCCATCACAATTATCTAACAACGGGAACGTAATTTACACAAGAACTGAAACGTCTCAGGCGAAAAACGAAACGACTAATATAGTAAAGCAAATTCATTTCCACAAATAGATAACTCCGCCCCCTTTTTTAATATAAGTGATAAGAATGTGACGTTAGTCGTTAGAAACATCAGTACAGACATTAGTTTCAATATATTTAAGTATAGTCTAAAGAACTCATGAAATCTGTTAATCAATCGTATCTTACCAGCTATCAATCGGGGACGGTGGTGCCATTATGTGATCTGAATTAAAATTATGAATCAGATGATAACAAACGCACTTCTCAGAACGAATGAAACATTATATATCCACAGCGTTTTTTGTTTTTTTCAGGGGCGTAGGCAAAATCTATAAAAGTAGGTGTTAAATTTTGCAAAGAAAAAAGAAGAATGACGAGGCCTAACTGAGACATTTTAATGGTATCTGAGGTTATATTTACATCGTTTACTTACATACACATCCATCAATTTTTAAAAGATTACGAGTCGAAGCTTTAGTCATCTGGTCATGCCGGGCCTGCTGCCCGAAGCTCCAGAATGAATAAGACTACCCTTGCAAATGAAAAGAATACAATACGATTAAAGCATGAAAGTGTAAAACTTATAACGTGTTGTATATGATAGGAGTGTGTTGGAATTCATGTGAAAAATATTTGCATACTGGGTGTCCACAAGTTATACACCTAGTGTAAATTATTAACACAATGTTGTATATAGTAATCAAATGAATATGAATCATTACAATTACACGTGGTATTAGAATCAATATGAATCATCACAGTTACATGTGGTAATCGAATCAATATTAATTATCACAGTTACATGTGGTAATCGAATCAATATGAATCATCCTAGTCGCATGTGCTAATTAGAGTTACTCGATTCGGCACACAATAACACCTTGTAGTCGCATTTATCTCATTCTTCATATAGTCATATGTGGTATTTTAATTTGTCTAAATTTACGTGTGATAATCGAATTTATTTGGAAATTTAAACAATCACATGTGGTAATATAATTAAACAATTACATGCGGCAATCTTATTTATCTGAATCATCACGTGATCACACACGTTAATTGGTCTTACCTAAATTTTCACATATTCACACCTCCAACTATTCATGATAATAAGAATTACTTGAAACTTTATAAGTCATGTGTCACAGCAAGATTTCTGTGGCACTTTATAAGTGGCATGCATTAATCGGATTTATCTGAATCATTACACGATCATATTATCTAATCGCATTTGCTGAATTTTCACAGATTCACAGTCAATCTTCGCATACAACTATATACACGTTTTATCTCTTGCCCAGTCACATTTCTGAATACTCACAAAACAACGCCACCTGGGGATCTAATAGATTTAAATACTTCACTTAGATAGACATATACCGTATTACGGCATAATAAAATGATCAAATATGATTGGATGAAAATTTTATAACCACTCTGTCTTATTCAAGGTTTGCTTGCCTTGGAAACATTTTGTTTATCGTATTTACGCCTTACAATTTAAAGAAGGCAACATCTAGCAGCCTTTCCTTTTCTAAACTGTGTGTGCTCCTTACTTAAAAAAACGTTGTTATAAGTTAACATTGTTTCTATCTGACGACATCTAGCAGCCTTTCCCCTTCTAAACTGTGTTCCTTAGTTTATAAAACGTTGTTATAAGTTAACATTGTTTCTATCTGACAAATCTAGCAGCCTTTCCTCTCTAAACTGTGTTCCTTAATTTATAAAACGTTGTTATAAGTTAACATTGTTTCTATCTGACAAATCTAGCTACCTTTCCTTTTCTAAACTGTGTTCCTTAGCTTATAAAACGTTATTCATATTGTTTCACACCAAACAACAAAGTTATTACTTGTCATGTTAATAATAGACGAGAAAGTTGTTCAATGTTTCACATTTACATAGCATTTGCACTATGTTTTCATACGCCTGCGTAACCTCGAATTGACGCTTTATCTAATTAAGCTACGTTACCTCAACATGCACATTAACCCACATGGAAACCGTTTCAGTGGGACGTCTGAAGAATGATGCGCGTGAACCAGTGACATCCTTTGCAGTTCTTAACATACAAACAGGGAGATAATGCAGTCCGACTTTCTTGTATTGTATAATCTTAAACTCAAGAGCTTATACTCTCGATTAAGTATGACATTTGCCAGTTCAACAGTACGATGTAGTATTGTCAAGTCTCCAGAGATAAAAATAAGCGGCGCTGCCGTTTAAAAGAAGCCCAAAAATAACAGTACGAGCTTCTAAATTGCTTTTTTATGGCTTAACCTCAAAATGGCGATTTGCACGGCTTAATTGGAATATCGAATGCGTCGAATGGGCGGGCCAGAAAGTTCAAAATTGTGGATGTGTTTCTTAATCGAACAGAATTAGGGATAGGAAGTTCTAAAAATGTAATGATGTGTAGCCTATTAACTGACTCAGTCAATCATTGAAACCAATCTTACAACCATTTTAATGCGTATTGAACTTAGATACAACAAAAACGACCTCAGACTAAAACAATCCCAAAAAACGCTACCTGCAACTCTCGGAAAATTAAAGTGAATTTCAAGAAACACAAGCCCAATTCCGCTTATTAAAAGTGGACTGGACAACACTAGTATGATGATGTTTTTTAGGACCAATGGACCGAACGTGGCCTAGTAGCTGGACATACTCGAATATTAAATCTATTACCGCACTTCAAACTATGGCGGTCATATCCCACCATTCGATTAGAGTAACCCTTGAGTTGGCAGTGTGTAATCAGTTTCAACTATTGTAAGGTCGTTCATATTTTTCCGAAATGCATCCTTTTTGTTTCAAGCCACCGTGTAATTTAAGAAAAAAGAAACAACTCGTTCCCAAATATTTTATCTTTTACTCACAACAAGTTCGTGGCATGAGTGCCACTACATAACTAGATTTAAGGAAGAACATTTTAATACACAAACATAGATATTGTTTACACATATCAAATGTTTCTCACTTCACGATCTGACCGTAAGAGTTTCACCTATCCACTGGTAACAGCAACAATAAAGGCATTTTATATAATTTAGAAATATGAAGCCGTTTTCTGGTGTCCTATAGTTCTTAAAAATAAAAACTACAACGGAGCAAAATTATAAGTTTAAGATTAAATATCCTATGTTTCTAATTAGCATGTTAGTTTGAATTTCACTGTTAACATTTTTAGGAGTAATTGAGACGACGCTGACATCCAGTGGCATCAGTTTTTTGTTTATCTACAAACTGAATGTAGAAGTGCCAAAGTAATAACTGTCATTTTTGGAAACCAAAAACAAAGTATTAACAGCGCCCTATTTCTCAGTAAAACAATCCATCAGTTACACCTACCACAGTAAGTTCTCTACTCAGTTATTACAACTTTTAATCTACAAAATACATTTTGTCGATGCTGCTACAATTAAACAAATTAAATAAGTCTTTATATGTATAAGTCACAATATTAAATATCTAATAACAGCGAATAGTGGAATATTATACATGTTAGTTTGTTACACACGCTCAGGTATTAATTATGAGCTTTTTTGTTTGTTTGGAATCGAGCACAGAGCTACACAATGGGCTGTATGTACTCTGCCCACCACAGAGATCAAAACCCAGTTTCTAGCAATGTGAGTCCGCACACACACCGCTGTGCCACTGGGGGAGAGGCTAATTATGAGCATTTTTGTAATAACATAAAATTTATCCAGTAAACTTTTTATAAATGAATTCCCATCAGATATTTGTTTTTTTTTATTTTTGTCTATACTTTTTATTAGGTTTGTTAAAATATATCGTTTAGAAAACGTTCGATATTTATTGCATTTGATTTTAAAACTTTTAATTAGTTTTTGTTTGTTTGTTTTTTAATTTCGCGTAAAGCTACACGAGGGCTATCGGTGCTATCCGTCACTAATTTAGCAGTGTAAGGCTAGAGGGAAGGCAGCTAGTTATCATTACTCACTGCCAACTCTTGGCTACTCTTTTACCAACGAATAGTGGGATTGACCGTCAAATTATAACGCCCTCACGGCTGAAAGGGCGGATATATTTTAATTAGTTAGCTACAAATTCATACGTAAACAAGACTAAAAGGTAAATCATTGTTATTATGGTTTTAAAATGCGAAGAATTTAATTTTGAGGCATGCCAATGTTTTATTTGGCCTTTCGTACTTTCTTGATACGCAGAAACATATGTGTATATAAAAGTTTTTCTGTGTTAATATGAAAAATATCAAAGTTATCTTAGATTGGAGTGTAATAAAAAACATTGTTCATTTATCAGCATCAATTTTTACTTGCTAAATATTAGTTTAGTATCATCAGTGATTTCAAACCCTATGTTTATTTTTTGCCGATAGAATTAAAATATTTGTATAATGTTTTCATTGGTGTTTTTAAATGTCCCCCGGTAAGTTTACGGATTTACAACGCTAAAATAAGGAGTTCTATTCCCTTCGGTAGACATACCAGATAGCCCGATATGGCTTTGCTATGAGAAAACACATGCTGTTTTTAGTTGATTATCATATGAAAGTTCCTGCTATAAATTATTGAGAATGGTTTTGTTCAATGGGTTGTCTTTAATTTTTCTTGTTATTTTGGCCATGTACTTGAATATAATTAACTGTACTTGATTTATTTATCTCACATTTCTCAGTTGATGTACGTGTGGTTGTTACTTGCAAGGATTTACTGTTATTTAACTATGACTGCCCTTCTATTGGTTGAATCACCTAAGGCAATAAAATACGTCTGTCTCGAAGAGAAAAAAGCATCTCACAAAAACTTTTAAGAAGGATTTTCATGATTTTATAGGTACATTGTTACTTTTATTACTACTTCGAATCACTTTGTTTTCTTCGGTGTTTTTTTCGCTTCTTATTTTTCTTGCCTTCTTTTATGACTAGGCGTCGTCTACTGGTTAGCGTGTTTGTTTGGAATTAAGCACGAAGTTACACAAAGGGCTATCTGTGCTCTGTCCACCACAGGTATCGAAACCCGGCTTCTAGTAGCACTATTCTGCAGACATACCGCTGTGCTACTGGGAGAGGCTGTTAAAACGTGTTCAGCCTTTGAATCTGAAAGTTCACCGCTCGCTACCGCACAAAATCGCTCTGTTCACCTTGGATAAGTTATGAGAGTGGACACAGAGAGCTCAAGGGTTGGCGGTTGGTGTTACTGCCTTACTCTGCTCTATCAGTTCAAAAGTAAGAATGGCTTTATGTAGCGTCGTGCGAAAATTCTGAAACACAGCTTTTCTTCTTTGACATTTAAACTTCCCAAATGAACTAAGTGTTAAAGAATTGTAAATGTAAACAGTGGAGTACGCGCTCATGTATAAGGTGCATGCACGTCTTACTTTGTTAGTTCACTTGGAAACCCAGAAAAAATAATTTGATTAACATATTTTGAAGTTGTAAGTGTTCTCTAGTTTTACCCTGATTCAGTAAAACCTGTGCAAGTCGGAAATATCAAATTTTTGCAACATTACCTTAAGATTTCTCTTATAAAAGGCCCTCTATATGGCAGAACCTGCGTAACACAAACAAAAAACTATCTTTCACCTACCTCTTATATCAACAAGGTAGGATTAGAACCTGAGTAAGGAGGAAAAAAATGTTTTTGATTAAATATTAATTTCTTATTTAATTAATAACTTCTTTAAATATTGATAAATTATTGCTAAATTAATAATTTATTTAAGTACTGATAAATTGTTGGACATTTTGTTACAGTAAGTATTGGTTAAATATATTCTGTTCTTTTTTCTGTCGTCATTATTTTTGCAGTTAAATTAGATTCATGATTTGTAGAAACATATTTGTCTTTTAAGTGCAAAATTCTACTGTTTAAATAATTCTCGCGAAAAAATAAAATCCTATCTTTCCTAATATTAAAGTTTAGGAAAAATGTGCCATGGGTAATAGGTAAAAGTGAAAATCCGCACTGTTTTAAAGATTTAAGAAAGAATCAACTTCCTGTGGAATGGAAAGCAAATAATAAAGCGTGGATGACAAGTGCTATATTTAAGGAAATTTTGAAGAAATTAAACAAAAGAATGGAACAAAAATAGGAATATTCTATTTTTCCTAGATAATGCAACTTGTCGCCAAAAGTTCAATTTTCAAATGTTCATTTAGTGTTTCTACCTCTATGTACACCATTAGTTCTACAGCCACTAGATAATGGAATTATACAGTGTATAAAACTGAAATACAGCAAATTGATGCTTCAACATATTATTGAAAACATGGACGACTGTAAGAGAGCATCTGAAATTACCATAAAAATTGACGTGTTAGATGCAATTCCCTTTTTAAGTCATTCAATCAAATGCGTGAAAGATGATAAAATAATAAAGTGCTTTCGAAACTGTAGATTTATTTTTGATAATGGCGGAGATTCTGGAGAAGTTGTTTGTTATGACAATCCTAGCGAAATCCAAACTCTGATTGAGAAGATTGTTACAGATGATTCTGTGACCACACAAAAAGCTTTGTGAAAACTTGACAAAAATGTTTTAACAGAAATTGATGAAATTGATTTAAAGTCTATAATAGAATCGCAAGATGGTAACAGTGTGAGAGATTCAGAATATGAACAAAATAGAAAAGATAGTGAGGAAATAGAAATTCCTACTTCATTGCAAATGTTAAGTTATATTAACGCTATCAAATTGTGTGCGAAAATGAAGGGGAAAATGAACTTCATGAAAAGGCCGTAGAATTGGCGTTCACTTTTAACTGCATGTGAAAGCCCATTAAAAAAACGAAACAGTTGAAATAGGACACTTTCTTCAAATAAATTTGATTAAGATTTTCTGTATTTATGTATATTTTGTATGTCTATTTTTGTTTTTATTCTAATAAATATAACATAAGCAGTATAATAACTTTATTCACAAGCGTCTTACTTCCCTTTAGTCAAGCAAGTAAAATGTCCCGCTCAAACATTATACATAATTAAAGAAATGCATTTTCACTGTCTAAGCCGGAAAATTTACTCGGTCCCGTGCGATTCCACCTTAGACAGGTTTTACTGTATAAATATATGTATGGGTTGGTGTATGTTTGTGTATGGTGTGCATAAACATGTTTTTATAGCTTCAGCTTAATCTCTTTAGTAATATTTACATGTACACACCTCCTCTTTATAAATATATGAATGTGTTTTAATAATGTTATTCTCTTTCTGCTCACAGATAGTTCTAATCCTCACTTTCCTTAATATATAATTTTTCTTCTTTTCTGTCTCTTTTTTTATTTGTTATTAAACACAAAACTACACAGTGGACTGACTATCTGTGCTCTACACCACAAGTCCGCAGACATATCGCTGTTACAATGGGAAGCGTCCCTCTTTATATATATCTATATGTGTGTGTTTGTACTCTTACTCTTTACATAAATGTATTTAAATATCTCTCTTAATTTTAATGCAGAAGAACTTTGTATTGTTTTTGTTATCGTTTATTTGTTTTTGAATTTCACGCAAAGCCACACGAGAGATATCTGCGCTGATCTTCCCTAATTTAGTAATGTAAGACTAGAGGGAAGGCAACAAGTCACGAACACCCGCCGCCAACTCTTGGGCTACTGGTTTACAAACGAATAGTGAGATTGACCGTCACATTATAATGCCACCACGGCTGAAATGGCGAGCATGTTTGAGGTGATTAGGATTTGAACCTGTGAACCTCAGATTACGAATCGAGTGCTCTAATCATCTGGCCATGCCAGGCCTATTTTTGTTATATAGCTTATTATCCATAATTTTAATTTTGTTTTGAATGCATCGTGAGGAATTATATATATAAATGTCTACATGTTTTACTCCTTTTTTACATTTTTTTACTAACAATTCTTACGTTCTTGAGTAAGCACAATTATTGTGCTCTTCTCGAAAATTAACCATGATTTTTATAAAAACCCTACAGGGGGGAAAGGAAAAATAAAACCTAGAAAGGCACAACAAAGATTTAACTTCGTAGTGAGAATATACTCTAACAGTGTCACTGATTAAGTTGGTTTGTCGTGCATGTCCTAGAGACTCGACTTTCGCTAAATTTCACTGGTTAATTAGGAAAGTCGTGTCTTTCAAGCTCTTAAAGTAAGATATTTTCCACTAATAGATCAAAACTCGTATATACACCAGACGAGATCTACTTTTCACTTCCGTGATTCAGGTTAAACCTGTGTCAGTTTCAGTTTTTATGTTTTACGAATCATATCCCTCCTCGTGATTACAACGAACTTCTATTATTATAGTTACAAACTCAGGTGAAACTGTCAAATGCTTCCTAGTTTATTACTTGCTTTACTCGATGTATTTGCTTTTTCTTTCTGAAGAAAGTCTTTGTTATGTAAATACATTTTATTCTTTCTTATAAACTATTAGACGATGTCGCGCTAGTCGCTATGATTTCAGTTCAGATGATAAATTGTTTGTTATTTGAAACGAATTAAATATTCACTTTAACAATTGAAGTAATATTGTTCAATTAACTTATTTCGAAACAAACTCCTTAACTCAGTTAAAAGAAACTTAAACGGCCGATACTTGCTAATTTTAGATACAAACTGTTTATAACTTGCGACTTATGCCCATATAAATAAATTACATGTTCTATTAAGCCATTAATTATTTTATGTAAGTAAATAACACAATATGTTGTCTTATTAACACACTTGATAATTCTCTTGGTGTTTTTTTTTTTTTTGCCTCGCGCCTCTATTTTGTCTTAAATGTTTGTTCGTTTTTTAATTTCGCAAAAAGCTACACGCGGGCTATCTGCGCTAGCCGTCCTTATTTAGTAGTGTAAGACTAGAAGGAAGGCAGCTAGTCATCACCACCTATCAACAATTCTTGGGCTACTCTTCTACCAACGAATAGTGGAATTTACCGAACATTATGACGCCCCTACAGCTAAAAGGGCGAGCATGTTTGGTGAGACTGGGATTCGAACCTGCAACCCTCAGATTACGAGTCGAGTGTCTTAACCACCTAGTCATGTCGGGCATTTTTGTCTTAGAAGGCAGATTTAATTATCATTGGTTATGAATATAAATTATTATTTTTATCTTTTTAAAGCAGGCTTGTATGGCTTATTGTGACTAATAGACCAGGACAGTGTAGACATTTAGTGTAGCAAATACTGAAAGGAACTAAAAGAGGTTATTGACTTTTCTCCAGTGATTGTCTGTTTATTACACCTTGATGAATCAGTCGAAAGAAACAACAAAAGGCGACTTTTATCCTTGTTTATTAATTATTTTGGTTTCCGAAGTAATCACAGATAACTGGGGCGTAAATTGATCATGTATAACCTTTAATCATTCTTCTGAACCAAGATCAGGTTTTTCACGTACATGGCATCACGTAATGGGTTTTCCTGAATACAAAGGTGATATGCGCTCATGACTAATGTTTGCCTTTTCACAAATTTCTTAAACTTGTAAGTTACAGAGTATTATTATATTATACTTAACAGCATTAAATGTGCTTCGTTGAAAGATGGTTGCGGCACTAAAAACGTTTCTTAACGACTGGCAGTTTTGTTATCACTTATTCAATCACAGGTTCTATTTTTACTGTTACAGTTTCTCAGTGTAACCTGACGTAGTAAAACAGATATTTAGATATTCACGAAGTCTGCAGAAAACTGATCCCGCCATCTTCAATAATAATGGTATATTCTAATAAAAAAAATGGTTAACATAAACAGAAAATATATAAATGTGGTCTCTATGTTATTGTTTAAATGTGGTCTCTATGTTATTGTTGATGTCGAAAGCGCTGTTTAATGATTAGCAAAATGGTTACATATGCTGGTGATATTCATCTGTAGCTGTCGTAAGTTCTAGAACCACGCAATGAGTTCAGCTGAGAGTCGCGCTAAACATGCTCACCCTCCAGCCGTGGGGTGTATAATGTGACGGATCGTTGGTGGACACACTGCTAAATTAGATACAAGTCAAGTCTAAATACAGTAAAGATATGAGTAAAGTTAAAACATTAAAAGCGATGAAGGTAAAAGTCATTTTATTTAAAATGTTATATGAAAGGTAAAATGGGGTTACAACTCTTGAACAAGAACATATCAAACAATAGGTTAATAAAAACAACAACAACTAGTCTGATCGTTTGGCCAACTGTGCTGTCCAACTGGATCTAGAAGTTGCTTATTCTTCTTGACCACTAGACTGGCGTACAGAGTTACAACAGTAATGGACTGAAACCTCAAGTCCATCTTCTCTCAGAAAGGAAGAATGTACATTTATTTACAAAACCGGCGTAAAACAACATCCAAATTATAAAATTCCACCTGACTAGATCCATTTTACATCTTCAAACCTGCGTACACGTGTACTCCAATATCAAATTTCAATCTAGTGAGGGTAAAAAAAAAAAACTACTTTCTGAAAATTCATGCTCAATATCTAAACTCATATGAATAAACAGGAGGCTTAAAGTGAGGAAAAAAATAACTATGGGTGGTAACCTGAAGATACAACGCAGAAATGGTGAACAGTAAACTTCCAGGCTGAGGTAACATATAGAAACATATCTGAATTTTGATGTATTAAAAATAAAGTCATAGAAAACGATAGGATCGTTTGTTTGTTTGCTAGCCGTCCCTAATTTAGCTGTGTAAGACTAGAGGGAAGGCAGCTAATCATCACCACCCACCGCCAACTTTTGGGCTTCTCTTTTACTAACGAATAAGGGGATTGATCGTCACATTATAACTCCTTCCTAAATCTTTTACACACACCGCTCTTGAGTAAACTGATATTTGAAATCCAGGTGTTTTCTTTGTATCAAGTTACACAAATGTTTTACAGGAAGGGGGCCTTGAAAAGCTCATTCAGTGTTGAGCTAATTCATATTGCTAAAATTTCATGATTAACGACCGCATAACCTGGAATGAAGACTGTTCGTCATTGCACAAGGATACATTCAGTTTTCATTACTTTTGTATTGTGACAAATGAAGACTTTGCTCATTTTACTTTAGGTGTCCAGACTCTCTTATTTCCATACCGACTTCAAAAGCTCATATAAAATAAACGGAAACTAAGGACCGTTATTCGATACATTGCTAAGTCTAGGCTAGTAATAGTACTTTAATAAACGTTATATAATCTACACAAATTAATACAAAGAAAGAACGCAATTTGTTGAACTATTTGTAACTGGAACATTAACCTGCGCCTTAAAATGCCTTAAATATTTTTATTGTAAAGATATACAGAAAAATAGAAAATATTACAATATATGAAATTTTGTTCAGAATGGTCTATACGCTGGTAGTTTCCCTGCCTATATTGTTTGTATGTATTATATAAAATTATATGTATATGTTAACTCTCTTACCATCATTTATTTAAATAAATCAAAACTATGCAGGCTGTGTTGTGTACATCATTATAACTTTGAGATGAAAGCCTTCCGAATGTAAGAGACAATAACATATTTAAAAACCTGAAATTTAGGTCAAAATGTCCGATCATAGTAAATGGAGTTTTGTTCAAGCCATTCAGTTCTCTATATAATTTGATTCTTCTGTCTTTTATACAAAACTAGAATTAAATTTATTATCCAGTCTACCTTCTTCACCTTTCTTATCGTTCATCAAGGAGCGAGCCCTGCAAGCATTCTGATCTCTTTAACTATACATATAATAGTATACTACACTTCTGTTTACAGGAGGCCTCTGTTGTATATAAGGTTAACACACATTGTTTTTAATTTTAATTTATTTTTGTTGTGTTTGAAGTCTGCCTGCTCATTACTCACAAGAATCGTGAGCGGGCTATGAAAGATGGCGCTGATAACGAAATATTACAGTTATTCTCGTGGTTTAAAAAATTCAAACGTGTCAGGAGATGATTTGAAGATTACATATATATATCGTGTTCCTGAAGAATGTTTAATGTATATAAAACGTAAATCTATATTTCATTACATCGAAAACATGTTCCTCTTTATTTCTTTCGTTTTTGTTGTGTGTACTTTACATTCGTGGTTTACGTTATGGTTGACTTCAGTGGACATCAAAATAATAATAACAGTGGGCAGAATTTTTTACTCGGCCTTCGTTTTTTCTATTTATCTTTTTTTCTAGAGAATTATAACATCAAGAGCTTAGAATTTCTAGTAAATACATAATTCCTTCTCTTTAACATAGAGTAAAAGATGTGAAAACACATTATACGGCATTAATATGTTACGTCTAACTACTAAGCTGAATAGAAAAATATGGTGTATTTTACACCAATTTTTTGTTTTGTTTTCATAGAATTGGACTGCTTGCTGGTGATTAGTTGTTTGTTTGTAATTATGCACAAAGCTGTAAAATAGACTATCTTTGCTCTGCCCGTTTATAGAGTTGTAAGTCCGCAGACATTCCGCTGTGATACCGGGGAGCATGGTAGTGATGAATCATACTACATACAAAGATAAATAACTGGATTTATCTACTTAAAAGGAGCTAGTTGGCTCTGTGGTAGAAGACTGGATTTTGAAGCTTTGTATGCGTTATAAAGGTGACGGTCAATTCCTTAACATCAATGTTGAATGAAAGGGTGCTTCTCTTATGATCAATAGTTCATTATTAGGACCTTTAACGATTTTTATAATCGAACAAAATTTAGTAAATAGATATTTTGTGTTAAGCTGTTATTGTTTTGATTTTTGATTTTCTTAAGGGAAACACACAGTTCTCACTATCAGCGGTAGCTCAGGTTTTCCACTTTTGGTTCCCCATTAGGTGTTTAATAAATCAAAATGATAAACAAAATAAACCAATCCAAATGAACAGGAAGAAAGAAGGACAGACAAAATTTATAATAGCGCGTTGTTCTTGCATGGACTGTTTCATTTCTGAATAAGGGGTGTGGTCGGATTTCACTTCCGCAGAAATGAGCAGTTTTTACATAATGCTTTTTAATGGTGAAGCGGTATCATCATTATATGTGTTTTTATACAGTTGGAAACCTTGACCCAAAGACAGTTTTTTTTGTCTGTTTATTAAAACTTTTAATCCAGTAATTCTCTCTAATGTACAATTTTAACTGTCAGTTTAAGTATATGGATGTCTGTGACTTCTATATAGAATAACAAATTCCTATAGAAGACGTGTTAAAAAAGTTGGCTGCCATATGTTATGTTGTAAAATGTAAGATTTCACTTACGCGCTATTTTCTTTCAGCTCACTAGTGATAGTGATACTATTAAGTAGGACCACTTACTAAAGTTACAGTTTATACATTGTAGAATGTAAAACCTTGTTACCCAGTCAGACCTCCTTAAAAATCCGTTTCACTCACACCATATTTAAGTTTTTAGGTTTTTGTTTGTTTGACTTAGAGCAAAGCCAGTTGGGCTATTTGCTGCGTCTACAGCATTGAAATGAACCCGTGATTTTAGCATTACAAGTTCGAAAAGTTATCACTTTTTTATTAAGATTTCGAGTCACATGTTTGCACAACAGCAATATTGGTTTGATTTTTTATACACTAAAAAAACACTATATTTTCGATTTTTATATTAATGTAACATTACCAAAACCTGAAGTCTGCCAGTATAACAGTAAGTGAGTGTGGAAGGTCATAATTAAATTCCTCTTGTAATTTCTTAGTCTACATTATTTTTTAAAAATTAAGGTATACATATTGCTTCAAGCATAGACTCAACTACATGTTAATATTATCCTAGCCTCTATATGTGTATCTTTAGCTAAGGATAGCTTGAGTTGGGTTTTTTGGTAGCAAGTATTCGTATATATGTGTGTAGTCTCTCATCACTTTTCAACACAAACATGTAGACACAGGTCATTCTACTTCTAAGTCCTTTCTAGCTTCATTCATTTATTTTTATTATTTTCTAATTATATTTATTTATTCCGCACACAGATATACAGTTGGGCAGACACACACTTTTTAATCAATAAAACAACTCCCTACTGTCCCCGAGTCAGGCTGAAGGCACGACAGGTAGTATCTATGTGGAAGGTAATTTGAAACGATGCCGAACAGAAAATACCATATGTATATTACTAGACTTTCAATGAAGTTGAAGTGATAATTGTGCACTGATACTAGGTTCTTACTAACTCGGGAATATGTTTTATTTTTTGGTTTTAAAAGTGTATCCTAAAATTTAAAAGAGTATTTTTATGGGTTTCATACACGTATTTTTAAGAATAGCATTGCCAGTTTCTGATTTTAATTTAAAATTATATAATGATAAAAACTGCCTATGCAAAGTCGATATTGTAAATGTTTCAAACTGCGAAGAAATTGTAGTTTTAGAAGGAAAGGACGACCTCTCTAAATATTCTTTAAAAATATTTCAAGCAAATAATTTTGCTATATGAGTAGATGGCGCTGGAACCAAGGAATATGTTTTAAAGTGCAAAAACTGTGACTATTTAAAACATTGGAAAGTAATCCCGAATAACTTCCAGTTTTTTACATATTATACCTACAAACATGTCATGTGATATTAAAACATACAAATTAGTTTTCAAACATATTAAAAAAAGGATAAAGACAAACACATCACCTGGGATAAAGAGAACATTGTAACTGGAGCATTTTCTTTAAGAATTGTTTTTTTTATTTCTAGATAAAAGTAAAATTTTCAATATGTGTTTTATCTGTTGTAAGAATGGCGTTTTTTTCTTTGTTTTTGTAACGGGTGTGCATTGTATCCACGGAATATTTACACTAATTCACTTAAACTGTAAATGCGTTTTCTGGGTATTTTCCTTTTCAGAACAGGAAATTCATGTATCAAACAAACTTGAATTTTTTTTCAATAATAAGTGTTTCGTATGTCCAAAACCTCTTCCATAACTGGTGTTTTACTCATTCATACAGAAAGTACGTTTTCTAACACAGCAAGTGTTTCTTCTTCTCTCTTAGTTATAGAAATATTTATAATATCACGTGGTTTGCTCCACCTCCCTCACGCATACATTTTATAGGTTTTTACTTTTCCAAAACCGGATATTTTTTTAATAAAATATATATCTCCTTTTGAAATTCACGTGGCATTTCCTTCTATACGAGTTGTTGCTTCTGTCTAGTGACTCTAGTCCAATCATTCATCCTCTTTCATGACAAGTATTCTTTTACTCGTATAGTTTGTTCAATAGTAAAGATTACAAACGTACAACAAGCATATTATTGGAGGAAATAATATGATGGCTAGAAACCAACATTTTATCCACTGTTTTACACAGCAGCAAACTAACAAGTTGGTTAATAATGATGCTAAACTTGTTCACATTGTAACTCCATCGGTTTGATTACATATAATTTGTAACTAGAAACAGGGATTTCTTCATAGCGCATTCCCACAAGTTTTGAAAACAGTTCTTATGTAATCTTATTATAATATCATCATTCTGATATATAACAATTTGGGATTAATAGCTGCTTTCTTTCAAAACAATACCAGTCTACAGAGACGTTGCACGAAAACATTCAGAATGAGCGTTCTTATAAAACCATGAATTTTGTAAGCCATTAGAACATCAGTTCTCTCTCCAATAACATTACGTATAAATTGTTTAAGAAACTTCAACAAAACACCAGCTAATTCATGGCTACGAATACTTACGTTAGACACCAAACAGGTCTAACAAACCATTTTATTAACTTCATTAATAAACATAATAATAAAATATTAATCAGAGTAAGCATTAACATTTGGACATATTGACAACACATCTGGTAAAAAAAAAACATTTATTGATTATCCTAATAATATAATATTCAACTTTATGATGATTTCTTGAATTAAACAGAAAAATTTATTAGCGCATGGTTCAAAGTTTGAAACTTAATTTTCTTAAATATCTTTTATGTTTTCAACAACTATTAGAAATTTCAAGCCAAATGATAAGGTCTAATACCATTATAATTAAAATAAGTGGTATATCTTTATCTTCTTTCAAACAAATACAGAATGTTGTGTACGTTATACCAAAATTATTCTGAATAGGCAACTTTCGATTATGGAAAGCATGCAGGGATAAATTATGTTCTTGGCCATGACACCCTTATAAAGAAAGCTTTTGCAGTGCAAACTATGCTGCATGGCTATTTTTGCGGTGCGCGGCAGTCAAATAGAGTATAACTGGACATAGGCTGTAACAATGTGGTAAGGTTCCAATACTGCTTTATTATAACGTACTTAACCTTTTGTCGTCCTCTGGGAGAGACATTAAAACTGAGAGCGAATTGTTTATATCAAAGCGATGTCATTGGAAAACGTTTGCTATGTTTGTTTGTTTGTTTTTTAATTGAGATTTAATTTTTATTTAACAGTACTGTGTATGAGCAAACTGGTGAAGTGATAAAGGGGACAAGATTTGTATAGGCGCATCATTCGCCAACTTGTTTCTTTACTATCAAAGTTGTGTTGGCGACACTTCTAATTTCACAGAAAATAGGCCAGTTCCACAACACTTGTTTCGTCTATCTACATAAATATAGTATGAACTTACAAAAAAGGTGTATATTTTTATTTATATGGGTGTAATATTATAGTTTTCACAATCTGTATTTGTCTATTCAAAATATTTATGGTCTTATTCATAAGTATACCTTTTGTGAAAACAGAAGCAACGCCGTATTTCACAGTGTTTGTTGTGTCTTTTTACCTATGTAAATGCTTATAAGTTTGCAACACGGTAAAATTACATTTAAGAGTTCTTCTGTTAGTAATAACCATTTTTATGTTGTTTGTTGTTAAGCATAAAGCTACACAATCTGCCCACACAAGTATCAAACCTGACTTTTTTTCGTCGTAATCCTGAGTTTACCACTGAGTCCTTGACAGGTGGAAGGCTTTTCATTAACTTCAGCTTTTCCTTTTTTCTGATTTTGTAACACTTTTTACCTCAGTTACATGAGGGATATCTGCGCTAGCCGTCCCTAATTTAGCAGTGTAAGACTAGAGGGAAGGCAGCTAGTGGTCACCACCCACCGCCAACTCTTGGGCTACTCTTTTACCAACGAATAGTGAGATTGACCCTCACATTACAACGTTCCTACGGCTGGTTGGACGAAAATGTTTGGTGTGACAGGGATTCGAGCCCGCGACCCTCAGATTACCTTGACCACCTGACCACGCCGGGCTCCCTCACTTACGTACACAACACTTAAATACATTATATCTTTATCGACAATATTGACCGTGTAAATATACTACACGTTTATCGACAATTGTCTCCTGTTTGTCAACGGTAATCTTACGGATTTACAACGCTAAAATTTGGAATTCGATTTACTGCGATGGTCAGAGCGCAGAAAACGAATTTATCTCTTCCCTAAATCAACAACAACTGTGAAAATTTAATTCCACGGCAGTATGTACAACGTATATAGATTTGTTCTGCAACCTCTTACTTACCCAGTATCAAATATATATATCAAATACATCAAATACACACACATACATATATATATATCCACAATCATATTTATATGTGTGGGGGCCTGGCATGGCCTAGCACGTAAGGCGTACGACTCGTAATCCGAGGGTCGCGGGTTCGAGCCCGCGTCGCGCCAAACATGCTCGCCCTCCCAGCCGTGGGAGCGTTATAATGTGACGGTCAATCCCACTATTCGTTGGTAAAAGAGTAGCCCGAAAGTTGGCGGTGGGTGGTGATGACTAGCTGCCTTCCCTCTAGTCTTACACTGCTAAATTAGGGACGGCTAGCACAGATAGCCCTCGAGTAGCTTTGTGCGAAATTCAAAAACAAACAAACAATTATATGTGTGTGTGCGTAAAAGCTAAATTATTATATTCCTATCATCTTATTGGGTTTATTTACCTCTGTTTAAAAAAGTAAATTATGTAACACATTAAATCTGAATTTTATCACAAGCTTTCGTTTTTGAAAGTAGTTGTCCCTGAACGAGCTTGCACGTATACCTGTACTTTTTCAATTTACCTTTCGGTATTTGATTGTAGGTGTTTCTCACAGCATAAAGCCCGTAGGCGCTGTTGGCTACCGACATCTCGACGTTAGGTTTATGTATCCTAATTAATTTTTAATGCAACCACTTCAGTTGTCTATTGCGCTGACAACGGAGAAGACGTTTACTGTCTAAGTTTAATGCTAGCGTACCTGTTTGTTCCGTGTGTAGCTCAGTCTGTCAGGTATTGGTACAACAGGTGTTCTACTCTCTTTAAGTAGTATTAGTGAGAGGGCAGCACTGGGCTAGAAATTGATGGAACAGATGCTTATACGTCAGATCGCGTGAGAACGCTAAAGCTTATAATACTGAATGGTATGCAATTAGTATTAGTCTTGTTAAAAAAAAAAAAAGAACGCACGTGAATAATATTCTGCATTTCCACCTTACATCCAGCCAGCTTCCCAGAGCTCCTTCGTAAATCACGGTTATTAACCACAAGACTCTCTTATCTTGCACGAATGGATGTTGTAAGAAATTCCAACAGTACCTTATATTCGTACTGGTTAACCTGAGAAAGGAGTTTGTGTGAGTAGGAACTATTTTATAATTAACAAGAATATATTAAAAATTAATAATGGTTAGTTTTTAGTCGTGAGATCAAGTAATCAGTACTACCAAACATGCTTCTATAAAATAATATATATATTTTAATGCATAAATTATTAAATACTTATATGTGTGTGTGTGATTTTGTTGTTCAATCAAGTTATTATTTGCTATTTCTTATTTCATCAACCAGAACACAGAGCTGTAAATTATGCATTTTTCTTTAAGTTTCAGTGTTACGACGAAAATGGCGTGTTTGTCATTAAAATTTATCATCATTGATAGAAAGAATCGGTGGCTTTCATGAATTGTAAGATAACATATTTTATCAACTTGAACATAAAACTGTAAATCAAAAACATTTTATTTGTAATGTGTTGAGGAGAACAGTTTGTCACCAACATAATTAATCATTGAGTCTCGGGGATTTTATGAAATGTAAGATAACATGTATTTCAAGGTCTAGTTCTGCACAATATCCGGCTGTTGGTCTAAGTTTAAACTGTATAGCGTTAAATGCTAAAGTGCGATATTCCTGATTTTTACGTAAGAATAAGCCACAAGGAAACTTGCAACTTTTCAGTCGCGGCATAGCGGTCAATCCCTTTTGATTGATGTATTTGACCACGCCTTAAGATCTCATAGACTCTTCTAATCCTGCCTGAAAGTAGTTTAATTTGAGACTAGGCTTATAGAAATCCTGTTGAGTAATAAAATTTGAATAAGGTATACTTGCGCCACATGCTTGGTACTGAGGGCGTTCAAAAATATGACCAATAAATAGGGAAAAAAAAGGTTTCATAGATTAATTAACTCTAATCCTGCTTAAGAGAATTTGAAGCGTTGCGGCTATTAATGATTTTCCCTTGTTCTTATAATGTAGTTTAAATTGTAAAAAAAAAATATATTATAGGACATAAAAGCTTTCATGCCACACTTCAAGCATGGGCCCTCGCAGGAATGGTAAAGATATGGCATCTGTGACCTTTACATTTCTCAAAACGTTGCATGTATTGTGATGTAAACTTAACATTGTAGTTAAAGTAAATACTTTTCGTAGTTTTTTAAACTGTAAATTTTGTGTCTAAGCGTATATAACATATATTTTAATCTGTTGACTTACCACTGTAAAAACTATTCCCTACACAAGTGTTTTGTGCCCCTTTCCCGAAAATATTTGTGGGCATCCATAACCTCAAGTTGAAGTTTTGCCAACACTTACGTAGAATTTAACAATTGAAAAATTGGGGATATTGTTTAAAAGTGAGTTAGAGGTATAGGTAGAAGTGAATGTTTCTACCTTTTCATTACTTAGATCAAGATTTAACTGTACCTATCTCAGTTTTCAACTGTCTGTTGAAAGTTATTTACATCTACTTGACGATATCTGTTTTCACTTAGCTGACTAGTTATTTAAATAATGTTTTAGATGTGAATTTCCCTGTCAGCGCAATGAAAATGGGGCAATTTAAATTAATGATCTGACGTATGTGCGGATTCATTGTCTGTGTAAGGACTTTAAACAAGGAATTGCAGTTTCACGTAAACAGCTGATATGGTTCTATTTCGATGTAAAGCAGATTCAACTCGAATTCAATGCTGGTATAAGGAACAGAACCGGTCCACTTTGAACTCTATGAGGAGGAATAGTATTTAGTTAATTCGCATGGTGCTCTAACAGGGGGCGCTGGAATACCTTTTAGAATGGTGGTGCTGAAACCCATTCAATAAAATTGCAAGTCCTATATATGAAGCAAGCTATACATTCGGTTGTTATTAGTGTATTAAAACATGTTAATGAAATCAACAGCACTCCTGCACCTTAAGCCAAGGGATGCTGCCATGCCTCCAGTTCCCACTCCTTGTGTTCTATCACCACATTGATAACCAATGCCAACTTGGCTTTTGCGATTCAGGACCTTGAGAGGTGTTTTAGCAGTCGTTAGATAATTCAGTTTTGTAAGGTCCTTGTGAGGACCGATTTACACATATGTACACTCACAGCAATCTCTAAAAGTTCCTGAGATCTCTCAGCTTCATAGTGTAATTATAAGAACCGTTTTCTAATTGGTTTATTTGGTTCTATGTGTTTACTTCCTGCATAGATCATTCAGTTTTTAACGTTTTCGTGAGGACCATTTCCTCCATGTACATTAAAAGAAGTGTTAACTTTTCCTCGGGTCATTCATGTTTGTTGTGAGGACTGATTTCTATTTAGTTTGTTCAGTTCTGCAACATCGTGTAGGAGACTTCTTCTTTACTCGGCGATATAATATAATGGTCTAACCAATATGTTGATCCGAAAAAGTAAATTCGTTTTTTCACAGCGTACCAAACTGCTACGCTTGCTAGATTCTTAAATTCAATGGTTACAAAAGATACCCGGAAGTACGAGTAACAACAAACAATGCTTGCTTTTCTGTAACACACTTCTGTTTATTTATCTGTTCTTCCAATTTACGTGTTCAGCACCTCCATACACTGTATATTTTTTTTTTAAATGTAAATGTAAAGAATACATAAGTGTATAAAATTAGATTTCGTGTTGAAAAACATACCAGTTCGTCTTGATCGCCTATCCTACTTTTAAACAGCTGTAATATTTGTGTTTTATCAACAAGAAAACGTAAGTTTAGTGAAAAACAAACAACGTTATTTTAGTTACTTGACAATTTTAAATTACTATATTTTATTTCTCCAGAAATACACCTTTAATTGCGAACGTGAACAAGAAATATGATTATAAACTGAATGTAGGTGGCGAAACACTTAATTTTATACCACACCCTTGCGAACAGTGCTCATGCTAGTAACACCTTAAGCTTGAAGCAGGTCACGGGGTCTCCTGTCTCACGTTTTAAAGTTTGAATTTGAATTTTTAAAAAATATATCCGTGGTGCACAAACAGGTACAGAAGTTTAGTATTCAGAACTGTTCGGTCCCCTCTGGGAAAGGAGTGAGGGAGCGCAGTGAAATGAATCGACTTCAACATGAACGTGTCCGGTATAGAGTAACAGCTGTTTGTAAACTTCATCGCGTATTTATGATATCGTTCACTGTTTCCTGCGAGTCCCCCCCTCGAGTAGATTAAAACAGGTTCAACGTGACAATAAACCCTATAGTGCAATCGTTGAGTCTTCTCGTATCGTGGTCTGCACGTAAAGATAAAGGTATTTACCTAATGCACGGTATATTCTGTTTGTGTCTGTTTTATTAAACTGGTACTAAAACATCACATTTCCTTTTAGTACACTTTCAAATGATGAAAAGGTTAAACCCCGACCAAAAAACTTTCTAAAGGACTTCTACCGCTCTCATTCATTCCTTAGTCAAATGCAGACAAAAAAAAGAAATGTTTGAAGCGAATGTACTCTGTATATTACCTTTTTTATATGTATATTATCGCTAAAGGCCCGGCATGGCCAAGCGTGTTAAGGCGTGCGACTCGTAATCTGAGGGACGCGGGTTTGAATCTTGGTCGAACCAAACATGCTCGCCCTTTCAGCCGTGGGAGCGTTATAATGTGACGGTCAATCCCACTATTCGTTGGTAAAAGAGTAGCCCAAGAGTTGGCGGTGGGTGGTGATGACCAGCTGCCTTCCCTCTAGTCTTACACTGCTAAATTATGGACGGCTAGCACAGATAGCCCTCGAGTAGCTTTGTGCGAAATTCCAAAAGACAAACAAACAATTATCGCTAAAAATATCTAATTCCGTGAAATCTCAACCATTGTTCTGCACTGTTATTGTTTTGTTTTGTTTTTTGTCTAGAGAGGGTCAGGTGTACTTCGGATTTCTTCCCCCCCTCCATTACTTGTTTTTCTCCTCTTACAAGCTGCCTTTTAAATAATTATACCTTTTGTAGACTATTTCAACATTTTTGATAAACATGTATTTTGCAAAAGTGCGCAAGAAAGTACGCGCCCTCACTTTTTCTACACTGTCTGTGTATTGGATGCACGTATCGCGTTAATTCACATCGAGTTACGCAGGTGTACTCACAAAGTCTCACTTATGCCACTCACATACATAGGTTATTTTAATTTTAAATATGAATATCCTTAAAAAAACTAAATGTATCTAAATTCAGTTAGCACTAAATGGCTTTTTCGTTTAGATATTTTTGCTATATTCAGGGCCCGGCATGGCCAAGTGTGTTAAGGCGTTCGACTCGTAATCCGAGGGTCGAGGGTTCGAATCCCGGTCGCACTAAACATGCTCGCCCTTTTCAGCCGTGGGGTTGTTATAATGTGACAGTCCATCCCACTATTCGTTGGTAAAAGAGTAACGCAAGAGTTGGCGGAGGTAGTAATGACTAGCTGCCTTCCCTCCAGTCTTACACTGCTATATTAGGGACGGTTAGCACAGATAGCCCTCGAGTAGCTTTACACGAAATTAAAAAAAAAAAAACCAACCAAACAAGCAAGCTATATTCAGAGAAGTGTTTAGGGTTATACTCGTCTGGGTTACTTAGTTCATTTTTACCTGAATTCTCCTAGAAATATGTAGCTGAGTTAGGAATCTTTCTAACAGTAATAGAATATTTATAATATAATGTGTTGTACGTAGTACACTGTATGTTTTTATCAGAATGTAGTTTTTTTTCTGCTTTTGTACTTGTAACAACTGTTTTAGAGACGTTTAACCATGCTGGGTAGACATGTTCAATGATAAAACGTGTATGTGTTGTCTGTCGCAATACTTCCGTCACTTCCAGCTAGAACCCTATTTGACAAGCTTCTGTTGTACTATACACCTAATATATTCGTATCAAGTTAATTTGGAATCGTGTATTAATAGTGCTAGGAATTTAGCTCATGTTACTGTTCAATGTATGGTTCCGTCTAAATCAGTGGTTCTTAACCTTGTTGGAGGTACTGAACCCCAGAAGTTTCGTACTTGCATTCACTGAACCCTTTGTAATTGGAAAAATAAAATATGATTTTTTCAAATTCAAAACATAAGTAGATATTTTATTAGTGCACAAAATGAACCATGCATCAGTTGCACACAATATCACTGTGTTCAAAGAACAAAACCAACAAAACATGAATTTCACACAAAAACATAACTCAATGAATATTTACTGCAAATCAATGTGACAAAGTTCAGAAATGCGCGGCTTTACCTTGGCAAGTGCCGCTCTCATATCATTTTCGCAAGAAAGTCTGTTCCTTTTCTTCGTTTTTATGTCTACCATCCTCGAAAAGGATTGCTCACAAAGTTACGCTGTAACAAGCGGTATGAGTATCTCAAGGGCTTTCTTAGCAATAAGAGGGTACGCTACGATTTGGTGACACCAAAACGTTGAGAGCGTTGTTGTTCTGAAAAGTTGCTGTTGAACCTGGCTCTGCTGAAGCTCAATGATTTCGTCGAGGTGTTCATCATTGACATCTGCTGTCCCAACACTAAACGTGAACGGCTGCCTCACCCATGCTGGATATGACTCTTTGGTGGGGAAGTATCCGTCGAGAGACTTTGCGAGCTCATCTAAGTGCATGGCAATTGCTTGCTTCAGTTCCCCGGGTACAGAAATGTCTCCGATTTCAGACACATCTTCGATCTTACTTACACAGTCGTCCAGCAGGAAAAAGATTGCGAAGTTATCATTCTCTGTTCGTCGGTTCCATAACGGTAGCTTTTTTTGAAAAGCCTTTAAGTTTTATTCCGCTTCGATGATGTTGACTCCACCGCCCTGCATCTGTTGATTGATATGATTGAAAGCATTGAAGATATCGACCATGTACGCCAAAATGAGAATGAACTCAGATTTTTCGAAGCAATCTGCATGACAATGTTGGTGCTCTCGCAAAACAGGGCTAATTTCACACGCATGGCAAAAACACGATTCAGCACCTTTTCCTGGGATAACCACAGAACGTTAGAATAGTGCAGAAGTACCTCGAATTCGGAGCTCATTACACAGCTCTTTAAAGATGCGGTGCTTCAGGGCACTATTTCGCACAAAGTCCAAAACCAGAGTTTCGTTCCAGCATGACTGGAGCTCCGTCCGAACAAACTGCAGAAACCATATCCCACGAAAGATCGTTGTCTCTGAAGAAATCGTTTACAAGTTTCTTCACATCGAGTGTCTTAGTTGTTGTTGTAAGAAGCTTACAAAGTATAAAATCTTCTTTTATCTCATCGTTCTTCACATAGCGCACGAATGCAACAAGCTGGCTTAGATTGGAAACGTTTGTGGTCTCGTCGAGTTGAAGACCGAATTTTGCTGGGCTTGAAATCAGATCTGTAACCACTTGAGCCAAGATGCCATCGCTCATATCATCTATTCTACTGCTGATGGTGGCATTTGAAAGATGAATTTGGGATAATTTATTTTCAGCACCTTTCCCCAGCATGATATTCGCCATCTTCAATGCAGCTGGTTTTACGAGTGCTTCACCAATGGTATGTGGATTGACCTGCTTTGCGATCAAGTACGCAACTTCGTACGATGCTGTGAGGATCGGTTTGTCGATGGGTACAAAGCCGAGAACAGGCAAAGTAGCCTTTTCATCGAACCTGACTCTCTTTACCTTGAATTCAGCAAGCGTTGTGTTATTGTATTTCCAATCTCCATGCAGCTTTAGGGAGTGTTCTCTTAGTTTTGCTGGTGCTAGACTAGAATTACTCAACTTGGCATTGCAAATCATGCATTGAGGACGCTGACTCCCATCATGTTCCGTTATACACGTGAATCCATATTGTACATATTCGTCCGACCACTTTCTGTTTTTGCTCCACATAGTTAGTATGAAGGGATTGAAAGATTAGGAAAAAAGTCACAAATGACGCACGATTACTACAGCCACAAGTCGACTGCTAAGCGCACGAAGTTTCCTACAGCACAGATATTAAGGCCAAGTGATGTGACGTGATCAGCCGCAGTCAATGATGGTCAAGTGGAGCATGACGTCACGAATCATACGAGTGGGGTGACGGAACAGACACACACACAGTGTGTGTGTCTTGACCTCCGCCGAAACCCTGAGACTGACTCACCGAACCCCTGGGGTTCGATTGAACACAGGTTTTTTTATGTTTTACTTCATTTCTAATGAGTTTTACTTTGGTTTTCAGATAATTTATTTTAATTCTTCATTTAGTATAGGATTTCTCTGTTTTGTTTTATAATGGTTGAAGATTATATCGGATTTGAGGAACTCTCTCAAACTGTAACATCTACTACAATGTGTTGAATGTTGATCTTTAGTAAATGGGTTGTTGCTGACATGCGTTACAAAACGTATAGAGTTAACTACATTTCTTCGACGGACGCCTGCTTCAGGAATGAAACACTCCGAAAGGGGTGGTCACCATATTTAGTCTAATCTTCTTCTAACCAACAAATAATTCCTCGCAGAAGGCTAATTTCCAACATTTGATACCTAAGGCCATTGTGCTGGGTAGACACTGTCGTATACTTTTCCAACAATCGATAAAGCAAGCAGCAGTGTAATGTGTTTGTTTTGTGATTGTTCAGTAAGTAGTTTATCTAGATTTCCGGAAGCACTTTGGAATTTCTTATAATTTTGATAACAGTTTTCAGAATTCTTTTACTCATGGTGATCTCTAAAACTTTTCCCAAGCAGCTGTTTAAGCTCATGGGTGTGTAATATACTGGATTATTCACTGATTTTTCTTCCTTTTGGAACACAGGAGAACTTGCATGTTTCCAAGTGGTTGATATGCAGCCTGACTGCAGGGATAAGTTAAACAAAGCTATGGACAGTTCCTACGGTGTCAGAGGTTTGTTTTGGTTAGAAGTATTTTCTGGTGTCTGAATGTTGGTGTGAATGAATGTTTATCGTTTCGATGTAATTATTTACTTTGTTTAGAGCTGCGTTTCCCAAACTTATCGTTCATATGTAGCTGTAATAAATGTTCTTTCTTACTCGCGCCCTCCCTCTTTTACAAATGTTTGTTTGGAATTAAGCACAAAGCTACACAATGAACTATCTGTGTTCAAATAAGTTTTGAAAAAGTAAGCGTAGTGACAAAGTGTAAATACATGATACGCATCAAAATGTCATATTATTGCAGTAACTGATTATTATTTTCATGAATAACATTTGTATTAAAACTTAATTTTACGTCACTACTATTGACTCTTCATATCGCTTTTCCAGGTGCATAACTGGATATCCAGGTGCAGTTGGGTGAATTGGGTCTGTCCTTGGATAACATTGCTGTATCCGCTGGTCAGCCCATCCAACCATGGCTTCTTACAGTCCTCAAATGTGACTTGTCTTTAAATCATCTGAGAAAATCAGACACTCCCGTCTGAAAATACTGTTTGTTATTTGCTGGACATCTATAAAACAATCCTTCCATTCCTATTTATACAGATGGTTCGAAATCAGGTTACTGTGTGGGCTCTGGCATAGTTTGTTGTGGTTTGGTGGTTACATGCAGAATCCCCTCTACAACTCTTGTGTTCACTGCTGAACTGTACGTCATTTCTCTTGCCCTGAATCACATAGAAGCTAAGCAGTACTCAAATTGCACTATTTATGCTGACTCGCTTAGTTCTCTACTGGCCCTGGAATCGCTTCATGTTAGTTCACACCCTGTTCTCTCCGATATTCAAAACCGACTGGCCCAATTATCTTTAACATCTACTTCTATTCAATTTTTCTGGATACCAGGCCACATTGATATTTGCGGGAACGAGCTCGCCGACACTGTAGTTAAATCTATCTGCTCTGGCACTATCACTGCTGTGCCTATTCCATACATGGACTATGGTCCTGTATTCAAGTCTCAGTTCCATGTCAGTTGACAGTCGACTTGGAATTAGCAACGTGAAAACAAGCTTTTCCAAATAAAACCCTCTATTGGATTTTGGCTGTCTAGTTACCGTAAGAATCGGAAAGAGGAAGTTGTTCTAACTAGACTACGCATTGGTCACAGTTTTTTAACTCATCGTTTTCTTTTATCTAGGACTGATGCACCAGTGTCTTGTCTGTGTAACACTCGGGTCACAATAAGCGACATTATACTGTCTGCAGCCGTTATGACTCAACGACGGCATCATTTTAAACATGTTCTGTCCCAAGGTTTATCCGTACCGTTAGACAGAGTTATTGGTGATGGTGACATTGTCCATCTTGGAAAAGTTTTTAGTTTTTTAAAGGCCATTTATCTTTTTAATGCTCTTTAAGTTTTTAATTTATACATCAGACCTTTTTAATGGGATTCTTTAAAGAATCAAAGTACATCTTGTTCGATCTGAAATTAGAAAATGGTCATAACGTCAAATAACTCGGAACTAGGACTAGAAGGGTCAACTTCTTGTGACTAAAACTTGTATTACTGTAGGTTTTCCCTTATCCCTATAGACTAGATGTAAAAATTGGTTTTAATGCGATTTATGTTTTTTCTAAACTTCGTTTTGTTTTACTTTTTACCGGATGTTTGGCGCAGATAGCCTAATTTCTTTGCCATAAAACACCACACGAACCAGCCAATGTTTGTTTATAGAGAACCACGATACCCTGATCTAGATATTCTTTGGTATATCTATCAAGTTTGATTCGGAGTATCCTGTTATCGTAGTTTCTGTTATAAATATGATGTCTCCTTTAGTATAGTGTATGATATATTCGATCACACGCTGCTTGGAAAAGGGACCACATTGTACGCTAAACAGGATTCGAACCCGCAACTCTCGGATTACTACTCGAGTGTCTAAACCACCTGGCCATACTGGGCTGTGGAAAGAATGCCAAGTATCAATTGTGCAATGTTTTTTTGTTATTGTTTCGAAAATCGTTGTAATGCTATAGCCACATTGGGCTTTCTGCTGTGCTCACTGAGAGGAATCGAACTTCTAATTTTAACGATATAAATCCGAAGACTTGCCGCTCTTACACCGGGGGACAGTCCGAGTTTCAATACCCGTGGTAGGCAGAGCACAGATGGCCTATTTTGTAGCTTTGTGCTTTATCATCAACACAAACCCATTGTATCTTCACTTTGTTTTGTGTTGCTGCGCTGTTCTTCATTTATTTGATGTTACGTATTATGATTTGAAATAGCCTGAAATTTTAATTTAGAAGTTAATTGAATGTCTAGATATATCAGCTTTATGATATTTGGCAACAAGTTCGATACTGTAAAGAATTTACTGCTATACATTTATATTAATATCTACGTTTGTTTCGGTTTGGTGTATGTAACGTATACGGTTATATGTGTATTTTGCAAGTCCCGCCTCTTCTCTAAATTTGTAGAAGGTTCTAGAGTGTAAGAATCAACAATATATGTTTTACAAAAACGCTAGCGCATCTTCGAATATTGTTGAACTTTCGAGAATCTCGCCTAATGAATATAAAAACGAGCCATCGCAAAAAGCCGAAAGAGAATAATAGAATATTTTGGTCGGAAACTATAATTATGACAAACGCTTATTAATCTGAAAACTGCAGATATTTGACCAGGAACATTTACAGATTTCGAACATTACAAACTTCAGTGAATTAACTTCGGAAGTTAATGTTTCTGCGAGGACGTTAGATGTTTGCGTCGGTAAAAACTTCGTGTGCGAAAAATAGAACTAGCTAGTATTCCCCTCGACTGAAGTGTATCTGAATATCCACATAAAATTAATTCGTTCGTCGTGGATTGGTCTGTCGATAAAATATTCAGTTCCAGGCCAGATTGAAGACTGTATATTGTTTGAGTTTGTAAACTTTTTGTGTATAAACAAGTAATTGTAATAACCGTTATTATAAATTGTATCGTTGTTTGATGTTGTTTTTTGTACATTAAAATATATCAATTTTGTTGGCAAATATTATAAATTTGATACATATCGACATTTAATTAACTTTTAAATTAAAATTAAAATTTCCAGTTATTTTAAATCGTAATACGTAATGTCCATAACATAATAAATCGAAAACTCCTCTGAGATAAATTATAATAGATAAAAATACACGATGTTTTCTTTCATAACACAAATATATTTTAATATACAAACAATAATACAATTTAAAATAACGGTTATTACAAATAATGATTTACTAGATACAAAGGGTTTTAACACTTATAACTAATATAAAGTATTCTTTCCAGTCTAGAATTTCCTTGGTATGTTATGAAGGGTTCGCGATGAGCGAATTAATTCCGAGTTAAGATAGATACAATTTACTAAGCAGGGAGCTGGGTTGTTCCATATTTTTCCTGGTCTTATGTCGTTTACAAGCTGGCTTTTCACCGCTGAAGTTACGCAATGTTTTCGTAAAATTATTGATGTCTGATGTGAATTCACTGAAGTTAAATGTTTTGTAACGTTCGAAATCTATAAACGTTTCTGGTCAAATATTCTGCAGTTTCCCAATTAATAAGTGTTTATTATAGCTGTAGCTTTCGAGGTCTATGGTATATTAACTGTAGCAAACCGACAATATAAAACTGTCTCCTCGGCGTGTTTTTTAAACGTTAAGGCGAGGTTCAAGAAATTTCAGTTGGTAGCAACGCACTAGTGCTTTCGTAAAACATTGTCGATTCTTACACTCTACATTCATTTACAAATTTAGAAAATAGGCGGGAATTTCGCAATACACAATTAACACTAAGTTACATGCATTTCTAAATATATACTTAACTAAAATAAGCATCGGTATTAAAATAAATATATACTAGTAAATCCGTTCCATTAGTTGTCCTTGTTGTTTTCATGACTTGTGACAAGGTGAGTGATTATGTTTGTGTTTGAATCGGCCATACTGTTTTTCTATATTGTTGTTGATTGTCAGTAGCAGTGGAATTTTTTTTAGATTTCTGTGTAACAGTTGGTTGTACTATTATGGATTGTTTTGTAGTTGTGCATTGCTTTCATATATATATATATATATATATATAATTTGTTTATGGTTTGCAGCCTTTATAATTCGTATGGTGTTCATCATTACACTTAGGTTTGTTGTTGTTGTGGGCATAAAAATAAAGAAACATGGGACTGAGTTTGTTCTTGAAATTTCCGCATGTCACCGAGTTAAACCGGTTTCAAGGAATACTACTGAGCTGGACCGGTTTCAGGGAATTCCTCCACTGAGATGGATGGATTTCAGGAAATTTTACCCTTCATCAGGACCTTACAAACACTATGCACATTCTTAAAAAAAGAAAAAATCATGCAGTAACCATACACATTCATATGAGCCTTGGGACAGCTACCCCACTGTTTCATTGTTCATATTTCCAAATATACGAGTATGCAAGTACGTGTTTTAGTTTGAGAGTTTATGGACTAACAAAACATAATGAAAATTGTTTTATAATCAATGCGCTGTGCTTAATAATACATGAAATAATTCGCACAGATACGTACATTTATTACTCAAAGATTTTATAATTACGTGTTTGAAGCATACGTAAGTATTCAAATTAAGGAACAGGATACACTTACACGTATTCAGTGTATTAAACAAACAGGAACTTAATTATCAAATTACTTAAGTTTATAATATCACATTTACTTTCAAAGACGCATAATTATCATATATTTCTGCATTATTCAAGCATCATTGATGAAAGTTTCACCTCGCCAACATGTTTCACATTCACAGGTCGTTAGCTGCACAAGTTCTGACTTTTATGTTTGTTTATAGCTAGTGGGTGATGAATTTTATTATTGTTGTTTGTTTTCCATGAGGTGCTGATATGATTCCACGTGACACGAACTATCACTAAGTTAGATGCATTACAGTTGAAATTTAATTTATCATGTAGATAGATCGTTTGAGCTTTCGAGGTCAGTAAGCATCGAAAATTATAGTACAGAAAATAAAAATACTGCATATGAAAATACAACACGGCGAGTATCAGTTAAACTTTATCTACAACATAGAAAATTACTTAAAACGAAGAATACTGAACATAGTCCCTGAGGGTCATACCAAATTAAACTATCTTCTCAGCACGTGCGTTGTCCTACAGGAAATACAGAATCACGTTTCACTGTATAAGTTGTACTCTGGAACGAATTTATCTTTCGTGATGACCAGAAACCCACTTAAAGTTAAAATCTATTCTCAAGAGGGCTGATATGAGTGTTAAAACTTTAATTAAAATAAAGTACAGAACAACATTTCGACCGTATTAGGTCACATTTCTCTGTGTCGACCTAGTGTTCAGGGAGCAAACCCTGTTACTGAAAATGTGACGGTCAAGCCATGTATTCTTTGATAAAGGGTGGCTCTGTCACTTCAAAATTAGGTATGACTAATGCGGATAGCTCTCGAGTAACTTTATGTGAAATTCAACAAAACAAATGTGTTTATCTGTAAGACACCGTCCGCCCGAAGAGGGTTTTGGGTTACACTGGAAGTCCTTGGGTCCAAGTTGGAAAAAAGTGTGAATTTCAGCTTAAGTTAGAAATACTTTTATTCAAAGTTCACCAAACTTTGTGTAATTGCACCATTCTCAAAATACACTTCTGTACAAACGACTAGGAACGTCACCTTGCGTAGTTAATGAAAAGTTGGTGAGTTAAAGTTATCAAATAGTTTGTGTATTTCTTTAAAACCTCAATGTAAGGACTTAAACCGTCTGTAAGATCATATGAAACTGATTGTAACAGATATCAGAGTGGCAGTGCTATTAATGTAGAGTTTATACTAACAAATGTGAGCAGAATTACATTTATATTAGAAATGTTTTGTGTAGTGTCGTATTTGTATCGAACCACAGAAATAACTTGTTTTCTCTACCATTGATCCCTAACTCATGTGATACGTCGATAAATGTTCTCACTATTTCATACCAGGTTTTATATATGTAGGATGAAGAAATTTGAAGTTATAAATAATAAATCGTATAATTATCTTTAACGCGAGTTTGCATTATATCGGTTAATTTGAACACCAAACCATGGCCATTTGTTTTTTGGAATTTCGCACAAAGCTACTCGAGGGCTATCTGTGCTAACCGTCCCTAATTTAGCAGTGTAAGACTAGAGGGAAGGCTGCTAGTCATCACCACCCACCGCCAACTCTTGGGCTACTCTTTTACCAACGAATAGTGTAACATTTATAACGCCCCCACGGCTGAAAGGGCAAGCATGTTTGGCGTGACCGGGATGCGAACCCACGACCCTCAGATTACGAGTCGCACGCCTTAACACGCTTGGCCATGCCGGGCCATCAGTTAGTTATTTGGAACACTAAACCATGTAGTATCAGTTAGTTATTTGGAACACTAAACCATGTAGTACCAGTTAGTTATTTGGAACACTAAACCATGTAGTATCAGTTAGTTATTTGGAACACTAAACCATATAGTATCAGTTAGTTATTTGGAACACTAAACCATATACTATCAGTTTGTAGTGTCGAATTTTTAATTTTCACGTTCCTTTGTATCAAAAATCTAGAATTGATTGTAAAATTATCATTAATAAAACTGTGCTGATCTTATTGACAGACTCCTTTATCTTTGTGAGAACTTTTATCACAAGGTTAATTAAACCAGTATCTACATAAAACAACTCTGAAACTGATAAACACATGTAGATAAAGTTTACCAGTGCTTTTGTTTCTCTGTTCATAAACACAAAACTGCACAATGAGTTATCTTTGGTGTGCTCCCTACAAGGCTTGAACCCCTGAATCTTAGCATTATAAGCCATTAAGTTTACTGCTGAGCCATCTGAAGCGTCGCTGATAATAAATTGAAAATATACCTGTGATATTTGTGATAAAACGGGATATTACAGACGCAAAATAGATACCCTGTACATAGTTTTAAATAAAGTAAGGCTGATAATAATTTAAATCAACTCATTCTTTGCTGGTCCAATATACTTCGAGGAAGTGCGTATAATAACATTTCATCGATTTCTTGCTGCCAAGGATTCTTTTCAAAACTCATTACTAGAACTGATTATAGTTTAAACGTTACATATAAAACTTTGTACACTGTAACCGAGCCAACTTGATGAGTTACAGGATTGAGTGAATAGCCTCATCGGCAACAACATAAAAGAAAAATGGTGCAGTTAAATACTATTATACTCTCTTCTTGTTGGGTAAGCAAATAATGATACGAGTTAGACTATTATCAGCACTATTTTTATCTTGTAGCACACACACGCACGTATTCCTACAGAATACTCTGTTCCGTTAACTTAGACATTTACATATTAAATCAGCTAACCACTGGAGATGTCCAGTTATAACGATAACGAATCCTTTTGTAAAAACGACCACTGTTGGAAGTAAATGGTTTATGGATATGTCACGTAAGAAGCTATTTTGTTACACTGGTGATTTAATGTCATTTATGAAAAGGGAATGATTTCACAAGATATTTAAAATTATTGCACTTTTAACTGTCTATATTAAAACTACTTTAGTAATTAAAATCTTAAATCTAATTATTTGGCTAAAAAGTGTTTCTATTTTAAATAGCAGGAGGTGGTAGTCGGTTAACAGTTTTGCCTTTGTAGGGTAATTATAAGCAGCCAGACCTACATGGACCTCAAAATCCAACGTCAACTAGTAGTACGTGTTAAGAAAACTCTACTTGTACTATAAATCTCACGGGGTAAAAAAACTGAACCTGTTTTATAATTAGGAATATGCTTTGGTTCAATTTCCTCTCACTGCTGTAGTCTAGTCGAAGCAGCCAAGAAGAAACAGTTTATTGGCCTACGAAAGAAGGATAAAAAGAACATAAATCGCTTTTATTAATAATTTTGTTTGGTGTTTTCTTCAGACTGGGTTATCTATCTACCTGTCCGTTTGTTATCGTCTATGGGTGGGTCAGGTTTGGAAACGAAGGGAGTGACTCCGATCTGATCAATGTAAACTTGTTTTTGTTTAGCAAGCCACATTGTGCCCCCTAGTGGCACAGTGGTATGTCTTCAGATTTACAACAACGTCAGAAACCTGGTTTCGATACCCGTTATGGGAAGAACACAGACTGTGTAGCTTTGTGCTTAATTTAAAAAAACAACAACTACCAAACGTCGCATTATGCTTAACAAGGAAAAACGTCCTTCCGTTGTATCAGATATCTGAGTAAAATCAGAAGAGTTGATAACTTTTGTGGCTGTTTATATGTTATTCATCCCCACAATCAAATAGCCCCTTTTACACTCGCACTTCTTCAAAATTTAACTCCGTAATTTCCACTACAGAAGCAACAGTGGAATTGTTTGTTTTACTTTCACCGAGGTGTTATAAGTTCATAGCTTTTAGACATATTCTAGGCAATTGATAAAAGTTTGTTTTTTCGAAGTCTATAATATTGAGTTATAATAAAAAGTCGGTTATTACTTGTATTTCGGCACCCGGAATCCTGCATCTGTAAATATGTATTAGTTCACATTTGTTCTTTATCTTTCTAAATCTAGCTTGGTATCTATATATTCATTTTACCGATTTATATAATAGCTATGGTATTTCATATGTACTAGCTGGATCTAATATTGGATTTATAATCATAGTTTAGTATATACTGTAAGGCTAATAATATTCTGTGTGTTTGTAGATACATAACGTATTTTCTCAGGATATTTATGGTTCCATGTATGTTGGTTTTTGTTTATAAATATTCTTTCGCGTACAATAAGAAATTGTGATTTCACGAAAAATGTTCATTTATTCATTTTTTTTAGAGAGAATCGCTGATTTAATTTTATCAGTCGGATGTTAACCGATGTACCGGTATATTCCAGGTGTACTACAAAAATGCTTCGCATTCTCGCTATAATTGGAAAGGAAAATAATTAGTATTTTAATGTCACTCGTTTTTTATGTGTTGACATCGTTTTCTGAATGTTAGATGAAAATTACTTAATTATTTTCGCTCGGTTGGTACTATGGATCCTTAATCATCCGAATTACTTCTTGCCACGTCTCTTCTGCGTATTAAACCTTTTACTGCTTTATAATTATGAGTTTTTGTGATGTTAATGCGTAGCGCTAAAACAATATTCTATAGCGAAAGCCAAGCGGGATATTAAGTTTGGTTTTGGTTTGTTTTGAATTTCGCGTAAAGCTACACGTTCCTAATTTTGCAGTGTAAGACTCTAGAGGGAAGACAGCTAGTCATCACCACCCACCTCCATCTCTTGGGCTATTTTTTTACCAACGAATAGTGAGATTGACCGTTACTTTATAATGCCTCCACGGCTGAAAGGGCGAGCGTATTTGGTGTGACGAGTATTCGAACCCGCAACCCTCGGATTACAAGTCGAGTGCCTTAAGCACCTGGCCATGCCGGGCCCATTAAGTTTGGTAAATGTGAACTTTGTCTTAACATTGTTTACACAAAACATGAATTAATATTGTAATTGAATAACTAATAGTTAGGATACTTATATTTACCAAAACTAAAAACCGATTAATGCCGGAAAATAAAAATGGCTGAATAATTAAACTCCCCTCCGAGGACCTGTGTACTATATAATTATTGACCGTAATAAATTTAACTTACGAATAAACAATTTTACATAAACAACATTAAAAGTAAAAATAATGAGTAATATAATGTTAACTTTGTGTTGGTGAGAAGGAGAATGAAGTTAATGTTCAAGTTTGAAACATTACTGATAACAGTGAAATGTATATTGTTTTAGTACCCTATTTAATACTATGTAACAGTACACTGTCTTGGGAAATTAAACAATATATTAATTTAACAATACTCTATGATGAGCAGTGTAATATGTTAAATGATACGTTAGTGTAGCAGTACTGTGATGAACAATTCAACATACCCTATTGTCATTATTGTAACAATCCCCTATTTGAAGCAGTGTAGTATCACAAATCAAATAGTGCATTTTACAGTAGGGACTATGGTAAGAAGTACGTTACCGAGACGGCCTGTGGTATGTATCAAAATACGTATGTTTGCGACAGTTAAAAAGTTGACGGAGAATCTCAAGCCATTGTGGTCAAATCACAAAATGAAATTCAATGTGTGCGTAATTTTCTCGAAACATTAAATTAAACGTTCTTTTTCCAGCGTTTTTAAAACTAGATTTCTTTAGTATGGTTCATAATCTCTGTGTTCGATTTTATTACATGATGGACTAGTTTTGTCGTTTTTACTATACAATACGTTAAATTAATTTGTATAAACAAACTGCGTGCAAGCATTTATTTTTTGTACATTTCATATCAAATAGCAAACCTTCCCAAGAAAGTTAGTTATATAATGAGGTAGCACTCCAATATACACACTGCAGGTTAGTACCAGCGTTCCTTGTATCGGTAAAAAATAGTAAGTGTGTAATAAATGTAATATTTGTATAGCGCTGTTTGCAAACTTTTTTTATTTCTTCGTCTTGGGTTATCATTTATCTTGTACTAACTGGCTAAATCTTGTTATCTAACGTACATTTAATTTATAACAACTAGACTGATTACAGGGGGTTCGAAACTTCGGAAGGTCTGTCAATATACTTACCCTGTGTGTTTCTGCACGTGGGTACACACTTCATTGTCGTCTGGTTAACAGAAAAAAAAATCACCACCCACCGCCAACTCTTGGGCTACTCTTTTACCAACGAATAGTGAGATTGACCGTCACATTATAACGTCCCCACGGCTGAAAGGGCCAAGCATGTTTGGTGCTACGGGGATTCGAAACCGCCACCGTCAGGGCCGAAAAGGTACTGTAGCAGACAGATATACAAAAGGCATGTTTTCCAATTTCGTGACATCCCTATTATAATGTCATAAAGTACTGAATACATTAAATACTATTTTACATTTACTGAAGAATGCCTGTAATTTCAACTGAGCCACGGATGAACTCTGACATTATAAAGTTAAAAGTTGTGTATTTACTGGCAGCTAAGTGTTCGTTGTACAGACTCATTTATATTTCTTGTGTATTTTGTTTATTAATATACTAATCGTACACTGTGGTGTTGTGTTTTTGTTTGTGTATCGTTATATCATATAAATGTTAATATACTGTAAATGTATGTTTGTATGCACATGATATGTAATATACAAACAGCTGAGTCGTGATACTTATTATTTTTTCTCTAAATTTAATTTAATCTAGTTGATAAAAGTTTATTATATTAGGTTGCATTTTAATATAAAATATACCACTAACCGGAAAACAGGTACGGTAGTTTTCATGACCTTCGATTTAATTTTTCTTATTCTATTATATTTACGCTTTGCTTTCTTGTAAGAATTATCTGTTAGATCTATAAAACCTGGTCTGTTTTGAAAAAAAATATATACGCAGTCAGACAAACAAAATCACTTCTATGTAACTAATAACTACACGTAGAATAAACAATAAAGTATCGTAATTATATTTGCAATGATGAACAGAGTATGAAACAGTTACGAACGTTCAGTGTGTGACACGGTTTCTACTGGTTGAAACAAAATGCTCGCAAAAACGTAAAATAAAACACGTACTAAAGAAAAACGTAGCTGAAAGGTGTTTATAGCAGTCTGTGAACCGAACCGAAACTAAATTATTGCAAAGTAAAATAAATGCGGAGTTGTAATGAAGGCAAACTTTGCTGAATATGCAGAAATGTCTGAATGCGTCTTCACAAAGTGATAAACATATGATTTTGAACGAATTACATATGTGTATTTTAGAATGTAAATAAGTCGAGAAGGCATATATGAATTGTATTTAGTGTGATGGGAAATTACATCTTAGTTAAGTGTTGTTTGTGGAAAATACTACATGAATAAAAAAGAAAATAAAGTTTAAGTCGTAACCAATCGCCATGTGATGACAACATTGTGCCATCGTGTAGAATACTCGTGGAATTAAAAGGTTTGACTGAGCAAACAATTGGTAAGGTAAATGTAAAAAATTAGTGTGCAATCCGGATTCTTCAGACAAAAACCTTTGTAACGATATGGGATTTGTGGCATTTGATCGAGAAATTTGCAAGATATGTTCTGAACCAATAAACATACGCGTATTACTTATATAAATAAGATATGTATTTGCAAATAAAGGTGAAAGAAAGAATGATTCGTTTGGCCAGCTTCTCTCCAAAAACATGAAGTGTGACAGGGTATAGTTTAATATAATGAACTTCTTTGATCATTAACCAACAGACCTAACACTTTTGATTAAAATCAGTTAAGCTAAAGATTATTTCTCTTACATTTATCTTAATTTGTCCACTTCGAATTCAAGTTCAGTGATATATATATATATATATATATATATAGCATATCTGATTCTGCTTTTTTTCACGAGCCGTTCATTGCCTAAGCGATCTTTCGTTCAATACCACGACTCGTCATTTGATCTTGAGGAGGAGACACTAAAGTATTTTCTGTAAACGTTATTTATAAATGCAGCATACAATGCTTTAAAAATTACAGTTTAAACACCGCAACCTTGACAATTGACCACCAACATGTTCATAAAAAAAATACAAAAACAGTAACTGTACCCTCAACATCACCCCCAGGTGGCTCAGCGGTATGTCTGCAAACTTACAGCGCTAAAAATCTGGTTTCGATACCCGTGATGGGCAGAGCACAGATAGCCCATTGTGTAGCTTTGTGCTTAATTCAAAACAACAACAACAACAACCCTCAACATCTGAAAAAGAAAAGGAACAATGTAAATCGTTAGCCTGAAGATGACCTAAGAAGATCGAAACGTTGTTTTATACTTTATTTTAATTAAAGTTTTAATACCAATACCAGCCATCTTGAGAATACATTTTTATTTCAGGCGGGTTTCTCGTCATCACGAATGGCGAACCTTTCAAACAAACAAGATTGTAGAGACCATTAAAAACTGATTGTACATTTTTATTTTTTATATGGTTTTATTTATGAACTGACCGCTCTGATAAATCAATGTGTATTCCGACTTAACAGTAAATAAATGTGCTAATACTGTAATGGTTTAAATACATTGAAGTATTTTTCTTGCTGTCAGAGAAACTCCTCCCTGAACGATAACAGTGATTGATGTGTTATCTTGCAAGTGTAGCAGTTGGAATTACGTTGTATTTTATTATTAAAGGAATCTTAGTTGTGTAATGCATCTTCGATTTGATGTAGTTCGTGACTTCCGGGTAATAACGATTTTTTAAAGGGATTAATAATGTCATGGCCGTCCAGTATCCGTCAGTTGAAAACGTCATGGGCCACTTGGTAAGGTGCCATTAATGTTCTTCGTGAAGTTATACGGGCTATTTTCTGTTAATAAATGTAACACAATATAAATCTAAAGCTCATTGTAAATATTCCAGTAAAAAAGAATGACTCGTATGTAGTCATGATAAAAAAACAAAAAACAATCTTTGTAACAAAGTAAATGGCTCGACATGGCCGGGTGATTAAGGCACTCGACTCATAATTGGAGGGTCGCAGGTTCGAATTCCCGTCACACCAAACATGCTCGCCCATTCAGCCGTATGTGTGTTATAATGTAACTGTCAATCCAACTATTTGTTGGTAAAAGAATAGCCAAAGAGTTGGCGATGGGTGGTGACCACTAAGTACCTTCCCTCTAGTCTTACACTGCTAAATTAAGAACGGCTAGCGCAGATAGCCCTCGTGTAGTTTTGCGCGAAATTCAAACAAACAAAGTAAACTTGATAATAATTCGGTAGTCATAGCAACAAAAACGTATTCATAGTAATAAAGAATTTTTCTTACATTATGTTTAATGTCCGTACCCGTACTTGACTTTCTGTGAAAACGTATATTACTGGATATAATAAACATTAAGAAGTTCTTTTTTAGAAAATCTACGAAAAAAACACAAAGTCCCTGAAGTTCTAAACAATATTTTCTAGCAAGTTCCATTTAGTACTGTTATCTGAAGAATCATTATTTGTGTTATTGTTTACAACAATCGGCCTGGCATGGCCAAGCGCGTAAGGCGTGCGACTCGTAATCCGAGGGTCGCGGGTTCGCGCCTGCGTCGCGCTAAACATGCTCGCCCTCCCAGCCGTGGGGGCGTATAATGTGACGGTCAATCCCACTATTCGTTGGTAAAAGAGTAACCCAAGAGTTGGCGGTGGGTGGTGATGACTAGCTGCCTTCCCTCTAGTCTTACACTGCTAAATTAGGGACGGCTAACACAGTAGCTTTGTGCGAAATTCCAAAAAACAAACAAACAAAACAAACTTGTTTACAACAATATTTTTTCATTTTTTATTGTGTACTTCTGTCTAAAGTCAGTTAGCCATAAAACATTATTGTAAAATTTAATATTTCTTCTGAACTGTGCTAGGCGAAACGGCATAAGCAAGGCGAAAGTTGAAACGTTGATAGAAGTAATGAAAATAGTCTAATACCTAAACTCAATTGTTTGTTTACTTATCTTAAATAAACTGCTCAAAAAAGTAAAAGAACAAGTACGTTTTCTAATATAATTTATCTCGGTGTTCCAAATGTGATAATATTTTTATTTTTTTAGATAATTTGCCTCATTTCAGTTCCATCTGTATCCATTTTTTTAATGTGTGATGAACGGTAAAACATGGACAAATAAAATTTTAAAAAATGACCAATATCACCAAAATTGATATCCCATATGAAACAGTACTTTAAACAGTTTACGTGCGTTTATTCAAGAAATATTTGAAACACTTCGAATCAGTCTATCGATGTTATCTTGGAGTATGGCAGCCCATTCGTCTACCAGAGCTTGACGGAGTTCCTTTATATTCTGAGGTGGGTGCTGGCGTTCACTAACACGCCTCGACAACATATCCCAACAATGTTCAATTGGATTTAAGTCTGGAGATCTGGCGGGTCATTCAAAAGTCTCTATTCCTTCCTCGTCAAGGAAATTCATATACAGTCTGGCGACGTGGGCTCGCGCGTTAACCTGCATGAGAATAAACCCATCGCCGACAGCACAAGCAAAAGGCCTCACAATGGGTTCCAAAATTTCGTCTTTATATCGTCGTGCGTTCAGAGCACCCCTGTCGAGTATGAGTAAGTCCGTGCGGCCACCCAAGCATATGTCTGTCCAGACCATTACAGAACCTCCTCCATAAGTGCAGACTTGCACAATGTTACAGGCGGAAAATCACTCTCCCCGGCGTCTCCACACTCTTGCATGTTCATCATTACGAAACACAGTGAACCTGTTCTTGTCTGTCCACAGCACGGTGGCCCATTGACGAAGTTCCTAGTCCAGGTGCTGACGAGCAAACTCCAACCTGGCTGCACGGTGTCGCGCTGTCAGAATAATGCCTCTTGCAAGCCGTCTGGCTCTAAGGCGTCCTTCGTACACACGATTGCGAACTGTTTGGGTCGACACACGGGTTCCAGTGGAATGCCGAAGGTCATTTTACAGTGACCGAGCCGTAACTGACCTGTCCCGCAGAGCGGTAGACAGGATGTAGCGGTACTCTCTGGCTGTTATGCAGCGATGGCGGCCTTGACCTGGTCTCCTGCCTTAAGAGTTCGTCTGCTGGTAGCATTGCCAAAGTCGATTGATGATGCTTGGTGACACACCGACGCGCTGTGCCACCCTTCTTTGGGTCTGGCCACTCTCCAGCATCTGGACTGCTCTGGCCACCTTGTTCTCTGTCAGATGGCACCTGACTGCTTGTGTGTACACAGGTACACACTGAGAAAACAAGCCGCAAAAGATCCATGTTGGGTTTGTTTTGAGAATTAATAAGGAATGCATAGTTTCAGGGAACATCCTTATATAAGGTACCTTGAATTGTATTCTCCTTGAGTGAGGTGAGTATCGTTTGAGTTGCTTCAAACTTCACTCGCAATCTTAAAAAATATACTTGTAGACGAACGGATATCTTTTTCATACATAAATTTTGTTATGACAAAAATATACTGAAATTATGTACTTATTTCTTTAATTTTTTGAGCAATATATTTTCCCCTAATTTTCTCCCAATGCTTTATAGAAGCATGTTGTAAGAACAGATGATTTTACCGCTCGAAAAATTGTTTCATTACCACTGAGTTGTCAGTAAATGCTAAAATGTGCTATACTCTTTGTACAATTTAGTTTGTTTCTATGTGAAAGGAAGTTAGTTATCGGATACTCAATTTTCAATAGCTTAAGTCTAAGTACTTGTAACTTTGGGAAGGTTAGTGCTAGAAACAGAGGCGCAGACACGTGGTGCTCATGCCCTGATTCCATTTCACAGTGCCTCGAATCTTCAAGCGTTATACTGAAAAATCAGAACAGAAAACCATGATCGGTATTATACTTAAACGCCCAAAATTCCCGCGCAGATGGACCCGAGTCCTGATTCTTTTAAGCATCTAGCGACGCCTGTACCCTAGAGTGGTAGTTTTCATTTTGAAGAATGCAGTAATAGCATTAAAATACAGTAGCAAGCAAATATATATGTAAAAACGGCTCGTTTGGATTGAGAAAATATTTTACGTAGAGGAGCGAAAAAGGTCAAAACGTTGTTCGTTTCATTTTTTAATATAAAATTGTTATCATATTAATGTATATTCTCCACCGTAAAAAAATTAAAAAATGATCTTTTGAAAAAACTCTACCCTTGTTTTAAACCAATATTACGCGTTATTTATATTATTTCGCTACTTGAACATTAACTGTGGTTATAAATACTTGTTTCAAGTTGTATTTATGCTAGCCGTGATTTTCTCGTGTCAGGTCATTCTGCTTTCTACTACACACCATACTGGATGAACTAGGTAATCGTTCGTTTATATGTGATAAACTATTATTTATGTTGAACATCTGTATTATTTATTTTGATCAAAACACTCGCCGCCTTTACCAAGATAATTAATAGAAATCGGTATTCAGAATAACAGCTGTGTTTGGTATTACAAGCTGTATGTTTCTATTCTTTGTTTGAAATACAATAACTTGTTACTGTTAAAGTGTTCCCACAACTTACCTATTCATGAATAAACAATATCTTGTCCGCTTTCTAAATTGACAGAGACATCAGTATAAGATTCAACGCTGGCTTACTTCAAACTGACAAAGGTTACTATGATTACAACTATGTATGATTCAGTTATAAATGGCAACATGTTGAAGTTAATGCGCACCACAAGCGCTGCAGACCGTCATTCTGTGGCAGATGATGTTTTATTTCAAACTAGTAGAATTGTGAAAGCTGTATTGTGAGACCCAGTGGATACAGGGTTGGGCAAAACCACCTGACATTTTCTCAGCTCTAAGTTTTGGTAATGCTAAGAGGGGAAAAAAATAGTTTTTTTCTTCAAAGGAAGGTTCTAAAATTGACAAGCTAAAACATTCTGACATATTTCCGAAGTATTGCATGACTAGAAATGAACAGTTGTGCCCTCATAGACTCGAACGCCTAAAGTAATAAGTGTATCCCGAGGAACAGTGTCAAAACTAATGATAGCATTGGCATCGAAGAATAAGATTACGTAAGTCAAACATGACTGAAGCCGAAAGAACAGCCTGACAGATCGTGACAGACGAGCACTTAAAACCAAAGACCACTTGTGTCAAAACTGTGCTCAGAACTTTACAATAGCTTATAGAAACAACCTCTGCCAAAACAACTAGATGGGAGCTCGACAAGATGGGTTACTGTGTAGATATGTCATTCATAAATCTCTAATAACACCAGAATATGCAAGGGCTCAACTAAAATTATGTCAGATACATAAAACTTGAATTGAAAAGCTATAGAAGAGTGTGGCTTTTCTCATCAGATGAGTGTGTTTATATGAAACCACAGGAAATTTACTTTCCTGGAGGTTCTATGCCATCAGTTAAATATGACGTAGGGTATGTGATGGTATGAGCAGCTTTTAGATTTGACGTCTATGATTTTGCTAAAGAGCAAAGTGACAGTAAATTACTACTTAAACGGTATTGTAGACCACATTCGCCCTATGAATAACACTATGTTAAGAAACAGAGCTTATTTGTTTTAGGAATGTGTTGCACCATTTCATATATTTATTCAACCATTAAAGCTTGGTTTGTTCAAAAAATAGGAGATGTCGTTTAGAACTTGGTCTTCACAGTCATCCGAGTTAAATTTTATCGAGACTCTGTGGTTAGTTCTTAAAACCAGTTTTTGAAGCATATCTCCACAACCATCACCATTTATTAGAAGAGGATTTGATGGACAAAACGTAATATATATATTTGTCTGGTGCACAACACTTTGTTTTATGAATTCTACGTCGTGTTAATGCTACATTTTCTGCTCGGACAAAACCCACATTAATAAATGAAATATAGAAATAAACGTGTTTCTATTATAGTGTCTAACCTCTCTACGAGTATTATTGTAAGGTGAATTATGTAGTCTTGAGACAATATAATATTAAATTTATTCTTCAAAAGGTGATATCGAAAGGATGAAACGTATTTTGACAAATTGTTTGGTAACATTAGGACGTGTAATGTTAAATCAACTTAATCAACGTTTATTTGTAAATCACCAAAGATCGTAACCAGCAATTAAGTGATTAAAAAGTAATGAGTTTTTGCTTTTATTTATTTTAAGTTATCAAAATAAAGTTGGATTTAAAAACGAAGACGGAAATGAGATGAAGTAGATTTAAACGAGTTTGGAGGGGCTTCTGTACCTCATCATGGCTGAATTAAACTTAGCCCATGTTTTATGACTGGCATCTTTTCTCACTCGATTTTCATGCTCAAATCTCATTAAGTATCTTCTCTTCGTTAACGAGGTCTCCATAACTTATGTTTATAGGTATTTTATATATTCATCACGTGTTTTTGTGTGATTTATACACAACTGAATTTGAATGTTAAAGGTACAAGCGGCAATGTCATATATTTAGTATATTACAAGGGAGCAATGAACAGTTGATCGTTACTTAACTGGAAGGGTAATGGTGAACTGCTGAAGATTCAGTGAACATTATTTTACCCTTGAAATTTTTTAAGGTGCATATGATGATCTAAGCCTAACCATAGACTGTTACAAGCATTATACAAGTTTCATACATCATCTGAGTTGCGCTGCAATCCCAAGAAAAACTAAAAAAAATGATGATGATGATGACAGTTGCTTTTTCTTTTCATTATCGGGATTTTGGTCATTCAATACCAGGGAGGGTCAGGTTTACATGGACTTCTTTCTCCTCTCTGTATTGTAGTGTTGGTGAATGTTTATGATGATACAACACGAGGATCGGAGTAAACCACATTTGTTTTGACTCCCTCCATGGCAAATATCTACGTAGGTATCCTCATTAACATTCTTGTGTTGCATATTATATCGCTAATGTCCTGTATTGGAAAGTCTTAAACGAACAGTTCGGTATATATACAACACATTTCACTAGTTATCTAACACAAGAACATTTTACATATAAAATCATTTTTTAAATGTTATCATATTAGTTCAAAACTTGTGTATTTTGTATAGTCTAGTAGTAGATGGCCTTATTAGATATCTACTTTTAAAATGTATATTAACAGAAGATAGGTACTTAAGCCTACTTCCATCATGTATGTAGTAGCGATCAAGTTTACACAGCAGGTTGTTTTTTTGTTGTTTTTTTTTGCCAGTTTACTGAAAGAGAATTGTGCAACAGTATCTGTTATGGTTTGTATATTTGCGTATAATTCTAGACGATGTGTTACAGGGACTTTGTATGTTGCAGTAATTATTGAGTTTTGTATTGACTGTGGTTTATCTATGTGTTTGGGTGCTATGTTTAACCGTACTAGGCATGTATATTCAATGATAGGTCGTATATATGTTTTGTAGATTATTATTATATTATCTGGTGGAGTTTCTTGATTTTTCCCCGTTTATACTTCTTGCACAATTTATACGTTTTCAAACTTTTGTTAATATACTCTTCAAAAAAAAAGAAACGCAAAAGGCAAAATTTGAGACATATTGTTAACAAGTTTATTCCGGGTAGTTCTGTATGACATGTGTGAAACTTTGCACATTCACTGCTGGACATCCAAAGTCTGCAAAGGCGAAGTCCACGCTCACTAGGTGAAGTTTAACGTCACTCAACGTTAATAACGAGTATGTCCCCCGTGAGCATCAATAACTGCTTGGCATCTCCTGCCTATGAAAGCGATGAGATGACGAATCACATCGTGTGGAATGGCTGTCCACTCAGCCTGCAAAGCTGCTGCAAGCTGAGGTAGAGTCTGCGGTTGAGGTTGTCGCCGTCGCAGACGTCGGTCCAACTCGTCCCAAAGATGTTCGATGGGGTTTAAATCTGGTGATCTGGAGGGCTAGGGAAGAACGTTGATGTTGTGGTGTCTCAAGAAGACAGTGGCGAGTCGGGCTGTGTGAGGACGGGCGTTGTCATGTTGAAAAACGTCGTTGACGTTCACCATGATGGGTTGCACATGGGGCCTAAGAATCTCGTCGACGGTTGCGTACGGTCTGATCGGAAATCCTACGCAGCCCTGGTATGGTTGAGGCAGTAGACGTCGCAGTGGTGGTCCTATCCTGAAGGTAACGTAACCGGATGTAGCGATCTTGTGCGAGCGTGGTCACACGAGGTCTGCCAGATCGTGGACGGTCACCAGTTGATCCATGTTGTTGGTGACGATTTCATAGCCTTGTGATGGTGCTTGGGTGGACATTCACAGCTCTGGCAACATCTGATCGAGATTCGCCTGCTTCCAACCGACCAATGGCGTTGTTGCGTTGTGCTTCAGTCAGTCTTGGCGTAACTGTATTGCGTGTCGGTGACTTAACACTGAGCTATGGAAACCGAGAACCCGTCACTTTTATAGGGATTTTGCACATGTTGCACGTGCAGAACATGCAGATCTCTCAAACAAATTTATTGGACACGAATGCGTTTTGGCAAAAAATCCGATGTTTACCTCCGTTTTCAAAGTGCACAACTTTTGTTGTTATTTTGGTCTGACAATCAGTGCCTTAACACGTGTTACATCACATATTCTGAGCTTGTAACGTTATTACATATATTTCTCTTTAAAATAACAAAAATATCCCTTTTGCGTTTCTTTTTTTGAAGAGTATATATTACTTGTATGTTTCATTTACGTTAACTTCATGTCGAAGGTTAAACCTAGGAATTTTGCTGAAGTTCTGGTCTGGAGAAGTGTTCCAGTCATGCATAATTTCGAAGAGTCTTTTTTTTTTATGTCTTGTTTGTCTTGTGAATGTTACTAATTGATTTTTGTAAGGTATATTTTTATACGATATATATATATATATAATTTCTGGCAGTATTCTTTCATATTATTTTAAAATGGTTGTAGATTTGTCGCTGCTATGGATGGGGTGCAGGCACTTTTTCAGACCTCAACATCATCCGCGAATTGTATGCATACTCAGAGTTTGGGTGTTTTAAGGGCATATTGCTGGAATACATGATGAATAGAATAGAGATGACAGTTGTAGTAAAATTATCGTTTGGTTTGAATTTCGCGCCTACCCGACGCCTATCGGTGCCAGCTAGCCCTAATTTAGCAATGAAGGGGAGGTAACTAAACATCGCTTGTTTGCAATTTGAATGCGATTTTTTTCTGATAGATTGTTTAAGCAGAGTATTCATGATGAAATTTTCTAGAATGGACGGCAACTACCCGTTATAAAGACACAAGTATAGAGGATGACATTTCGACCTAAAGACGAAAGGCGGAAGACTTTCGAAACGTCGTCCTCTACACTTGTGTCTCCATAACAGGCAGTTGCCGTCCATTCTACAAAGTTTCATCAATAATGTGATTTACTGTCACATAATAACGCCTCCACGATTGAAAGGGCAAGCATTTTTGGTGGTGAAAGTAAGGAGACAAATAATATAAACCTGCTCTGTTGTTATTATCATCTTGATAACACTTGTATAGGAATGACAGTGTTTCCTTAAGTAGTCACGATGCTATTGAATGGGAACTATTGACACTATTTCTATAAACTTGTCAGGAAATGAATTATTTTGTACTATTAATAGAGTTTACGTAAACAGTGGACAGATAAGTCAGCGTATACGATCAAAGGATGTTAGCGCTGTGGACCATGTGAGTTACTTTGTACATAAACAGTTAAAAACGATAAATGTGCTAATACTGTGTTACCATTTGTGTACCACCCGACATAGCCAAGTGGTTCGGGTGCTGGACTCACAGTTTGAAAGACTTTGAAGGTCGTAAGTTCGAATTCCAGTCCCACCAAACATGCTCACCCTTTCAGCCATAAAGGCGTTATGTTTTGGTCAATCCCACTATTCGTTGTTAAGCGAGTAGCCCAAAAGATGGCGGTAGGTGGTGATGACTATCAGCCTTCTCTCTAGTTTTTCACTGCTATATTGGGGATGGCTAGCGCAAATATCTCTCGTATAGACGCGAAATTCGAAACAAACAAACCAGTTATGCATGTAAACAGTCAGGAAATCATACAATAATCCAGGAAAATTTTCTAATTAATCTAAGTATTTGCTTTCAACCAACCTAACTCATTTATCATTGGTTTAGTTTAGGTCTATATGGCTTCACAAAGTGTTACAGTTTTGCTTCAAATTAGGTTTTCAATTGCGTTTTGTGAAGTTTCAAGTCTCCATTTTTTCTTCCCAGCTAGTCTCGAAACGTTTTGAGTTCATTTAAAACTATTATATAACGCCAAATATACAGCGTAACAGGAAAATGTTGTTGATTTAACATCTTTTAACGCACAAATGTTCAACACATACAGTAATCTTATGGTGCGATCTGCAATTTGTCTCAAAGACAGAATTATTTTATCGTTTTTGGGTAAATGACGTAGCTGCGTTTATTCTTATTTGTTTATTAATACAACTTACAGAGAACGTTGTGTCAGAAATTTTGTTATTGCACAGTTTGTAATAGTATGATTTCCTACACATTCCCAGCTAATTTAAATTATGCTAACAAGTATACACAAGTCTTCAGTCCACAGTCGCTCAGCAGAAAGTCTGCGTGCTTACAACGTTCAATACCAGTAGTGGGCACAGCTCAGATAGCCCATTACGTAGCTTTGTGCTTAATAACAAACAAACGATACGTACATAATCTGACATTTGTTTATGGAGACAACTTCAAGAAATTTTTTTACTTCTGTGCTCAAACAAGAGAGAATCTTCAATAGTCTCGTCACTTGAAATTCTTTTAGGCAGGATTAGAGAAAATTTATCTATTATAATTTTTACTTTTTGCTAGTTATATTTTTGTCCGCCAGTAATATCAAGCGTGGGGCTCGCGTGTATGCGATTCGATTTTATAAGTGATCAGGATCTCTACCAGACTACCCTCAAACTGGAATTCTCTTAGGCAGGATTAGATTAAATTGATCTATGAGGCCTTGAACATGGTCAGATACTCGAAAGTTTTGACGTCCTAAGTCCAAAACTGTAATTAGATCTCATATTGTTGAAGAGATGAAAGAGTTATAAGCTAACAATTTATAAAAATTCAGAGCCATTGGATGAACCGCTATAGCGCGCCTAAAAATCTTCCACTGAAATTGTATAACATATACAGCTATGGGATTAAAAAAAAAATGAAAACTATTCTTTTTTGCGTGTTTTGATGAGTTGAAACATATAGTTTAAATTTCGTATATTGACAAATTTTCTTAACAAGATAATATTATACGAAAGTATTGGAAGCTAATACTGGATTTCTTCACATGAGTCTGTGTGGTGGAAGTTGAAACAAAAGTTGTCTCTATTATGGAATGTCCGTATAGAAATGAAACTCCGTTCTGATGAGGGTAGACAGTTTTTTATCAATTCCGCTAGTTATATAATAATACCCATCTTTTCACGCTTTCATAAAGAACAAGTATTATAGATTGTGAATTCAATTTGTGTAATTAACACTTCATCAGGGCCCGGCATGGCCAAGTGTGTTAAGACGTTCGACTCGTAATCCTAGAGTCGCGGGTTCGAATCCCGGTCGCACCAAACATGCTCGCCCTTTCAGCCGTGAGGGCGTTATAATGTGACGGTCAATCCCACTATTCGTTAGTAAAAGAGTAGCCCAAGAGTTGGCGGTGGGTGGTGATGACTAGCTGCCTTTCCTTTACACTGCTAAATTAGGGACGGCTAACGCAGATAGCCCTCGAGTAGCTTTGCACGAAATTCAAAACAAACAAACAAACAAACACTTCATCAAGCTGTACAAGCCCCTCCTACAATTAACGTAATGAAACATACTGTTACACATTGAAATATGAATAAAAGTTTTCGAATGCGCTCGGCAGATACGATATATGTGTTTATCAGGTGCCAATCAACTGTTCCTTTTTCGGTCTTAGGAAAACAGAAGCAGTGAAAGAACTGGTTCCCGCGTTTTGTCAAGTAGGTCACTCTATGTTTGTTTTTTTATATTGCTTTATACCAAATCTAATGATTTAAACCTCCCAAGCCAGTTTAGTGATTATTATTTTTCAAAACCTTTCCTTGGTGTATGGTTATGTGTTACTTAATTGTAATACCGGTGCACTGTTTAGTGGAAGTTGTCATACAAGGAGCTCATTTCTATTTCTCACTGTCCCGATTTTCACACGGAAGTTTTACTCTAAGTTACCTATACAGGTCATTAAATCCTTTCACTACCTGGACTAACAGTTGCAGGAACTGCTATATTTATCTCTATTAGTTAGACTTATAGACAGTAGAGAAATAGAAACATTATTGTAACGTAGAATTCCGATAATGAATTATAACTAACTCGTGTGTTTTTAATATTCTTACTAGTTGTGATACTTAGGTTTATTTTGACATTTTCTTTCTCTTTGTTCATGCTCTCCACCCTCTTTTGGTAATTCAGTAGTTAGTCTGAGGATTCATAACGCTAAACATCGGAGTACGATACCCACGGTGGGCAGAATACAGATAGCCAGTTAAATAACTGGCTCTGAGGATTCATAACGCTAAACATCGGAGTACGATACCCACGGTGGGCAGAATACAGATAAATAACTGGAAATAAATCTCCTCCTCACCACACTGTCTTTATATGGTTTGAAAAGTTTATTAGAGCCAGATAACCGATCTGTTGTGCAGGTAAACAGATAATACTTTATGGTGTATTACGATAATTTACACACTTGTTAAGTATGGATTGTTACCACTTTTTTATAGTTAAAACATTTTTAACAGCCTGAACAATGCGTTCAACATTACTGTCAGACTGTGGACGTAATTAGCTTCTTGTGATGTTTCTAAATTCTCAATGTTGAGAAAAACTTCAAATTGTTTCAAGGTATATAATGACCCATTGTCACTAAGTGCAGCATTAGGAATACTTATTAAACTTAGCTATCTAATGAACTGTGGTAGCACTGAAATGATTATAATGCTAGTAATTCTAGTATCAGGAAGCAGTTTGAATTTTTAAAAGAGTGAGAAATTATAGTCTACAAGAAAGGATGTTGCTTGTTAATCAATTGAAATAATTCTGTATTCAGTTTTCGGTAAGACGTCTCGGGAATTCTTATGGAAATGAAGCATCATTATTGTTACTATACTTTGAGCAACCTGGACGATTTTAGATATGTTTTCTATATGGGAAGGTATATTTGGTTAAAATACAAACTCACGAACTCTATTTTTACATTTTTGAATACTTTAGTAACTTCTACGTATTCTACGCAACATGGCTGTTCTACAATTCAAATATTTTTTAAAACAATGACATCAACGAAGTGAAAATCATTTCTACTCGGCAAGAAAGGCTTAATATCACCAATAGTTTTGCATCGAGCCATATAACTGTTACAAATGTCGGTACATATACTCTGTAAAAACACTGTTATACCGAGTTTGTTTTTTTTAAACGTCTGTAAGGTAGAAACTGAAACGTGCTACATAACTATTTTAGTTTATCTAATGCTACGTTGCTAACATGATTTTATAAACATGCTACATATTTTACAAGAAGAGAATGTGACATAGCTGCTGTTGTAAAACGTTTTTAACAAGGTGAGTGACAATACCTAGAAAACGTCTTTCTTGCAAGTAATTTTACCATGCGCTGAATAAGTTCTCTGATCTAACACTGTTATCATGAACGAATAATTTTACTTAAGGCAAACAATATTGACATTTTTTCTTTGTCAAGTCGTAATTCTTTCTTTAAATACCTGTTTACAACTAACTTCAATCTAAAGTAATGCTTTTCTCTAGTTTGAACTTTAAATCAAAATATTATATATGCTTCGACATCACTTGAGGAATTTGACTCAAACATGCATATGAAGACAATATGTCCCAAAATGTGTTTCAAATGTACATAACCTACAGCTTGCATTATCAACGTGTAACATCCAAAAACTAGACAGCATCATGTATTTGTAACATCCAGAAGCTAGAGTTAGTATCATCTATATGTGACATCCAAATATCTAGAGCTTACAGTAGAAGCTTGTAATTTATCCAAAAACTAAAGTTAACATAATCAAGCTACAATACCCAAAAAACAAAGTTATCACAAGGTGTTTTGCACCTACTAACATAGTTGATATTTCCTCGATCGTTGGTAACTGCATGATAATGGTATCGCTTTATTTTTTCTATAAAGTTCTCTCAAATTTATGAAAATTATCAAGTGAATATTTTTCTTTTCGTCTGACATCATGGAACTGGCCAGTTCTGTAGATTCTCTAACATTTATGGTTATATGAAGTTTCCCATCCTTTAATTTATTTTACAATCTTATTTTTGACTGACTGGAATTTTTCCGTTGGTAAATGTTTTGAATACGCTTATCGACAGTAATATGAAAAGTATCCTGCAACAGCTGCTTCATAACCTTGTAACAAATTAATACGTGACTCTTATAATCCCAGTGGAAAATCAATATTTGATCCTTCTTATTTCTGTTGGAAGCCATTATATGATTCTTCATAACTCCTGCAGCAGGTAATTAAGCGACTCTTCACAAACCCAGTAGGAAGTCAGAATTTGACTTTTCATAACCGTATTGTAAGCCATTGTGGGAACCTCCATAACCCTACAACGGGTTATTAATATGACTCTTTATTTATACTCTTAATCAATCCTAACCTATTAAATCTCAGAATTGCAAAAAAAAAATCATCATTTTAAATATATGAAATAATAAAATAAGGGTTTCCCTTTCTTTTATGGAATTAAATGTTTTACCACTAATGCGATAGTGCTGCCATCTTTACTAAACACACTATATAATAATAATTAAATAGATTTTTGAACTGATCAGTGTATTGGAGATAATGCGAAATAATGATAAGATAAAACAAGATAGAAATACAGAAGTATTTGGAATATTACTTTCATTTAAAAAAAACAATGATTTAAATAAGAGCAGTTAAATCTCGCGTGAACACAGTATTTCTCTTCAGGCTGTGTTGTTATTAATCTCATATCTGGTATCCGTATACAAAACATATTTATTACGTATTACTCCATGTTGAAATCCATATGATATACTACTATTATCTCGTTTCACTGCACTTTAATATACATTGATACAGTCAATCTTGATGTGTTATGCCAGCGTTAAATTCCTGGAATACATTATTCAACAATTTTTACATAAATTTAGCTTCTGTACATCGTAATCATTCTTGAATTAACCAAATTACTCATTCTTCTTAAGCATACAGATCTACCATGAATAATCATGTTTCAAGACTTTTTCAAATACTCTATATACATATCGTTTAAAATCTCATTTTTGCTCCTTCACAAATAATGATACATTTTATACTGAACTATATAAAGATTAATGTTTAGGCAGGCCCGACATGGGCAGGTGGTTAAGGTGCTCGACTCGTAATCCGAGGGTCGCGGGTTCGACTTCCCGTCACATAAAACGTGCTGGCCCTTTCAGCCAGGCTATACATGAACAAGTAAAGTTAAATAGCTACACCTGAAAATGAACTAGAAACATGTAACGTTACGGTTAATCCCTTTATTCATTGGAAAAAGAATAGCTTGTGGGTGGTGATGAATAGCTGCCTTCCCTCTAGTCTTACACTGCTAAATTACGGACGACTAATGCCGATAGCTCTCTTGTAGCTTTGCGCGAAATTTAAAACAAACAAGCTAAATTATGGACGGCTATCGCAGATAACCCTCGTGTAGCTTTGCGTAAAATTAAAAACAAATATATTTTAAAGAGGTCAAACTTAGGTATGTCTATAGAGTTTCTTTCCCAAGGCAAATTTACATTCGAATGCTCTTCTAATTATCTAAATATAGAGAAGAGAACTTGTCTTCAGAAATCTTAATTCTTTCCCGATGGTAACAAATGGTTATGATCGTTTATACTTTGACAACTTGTAATTATCTATGCGTTGAACTGTGCTTCCTAGCTTTGTTTACAGTGGTACTGGCTGGGGAGATAAGAAGACTTTCTTTACTTTTCTTTAATCAATTGGAGGTTTTAATTGACCACTCTGAACATTATTTGGCATTTTGTTTAGCGAGAGAGGGCGTAAAATTCAAAAAGGGACCATTTATATGATTTATTAGAATTCGTTTCGCAGCTTAAATACAATATATAATTTCATATTAACGGTTTGTTCTTGTCTACGACTTCTTTAGAATTTTCTCGGAGAAGCGCTTGAGAAAAACGGATTACATGATGGTGTTCTCATTATTTCTCTGTTGCACTTTTGTTTAAACCTAATTTATCACTTGTTAGCTACAGAAATTGAGATTTGAAGGCTGGTCTTGTTACGACAAAGAAACAACAAAAAAGAAACTTTGAATATGTTCAAGACAACTTTGGAACATTTTTGGAACATTAGCGCGTTTTTTATTTTTATTTTTATTATTTCAACTAGATAAGATTTAAATACATTGTCTTTATTTATTGTCTGAAAACGCAATACAATAAACATCAAATTATTCAACAAGTGGTGAAGAGGGTGCTCTTTCAGAGCTAATACAGTATCATTCCGCGTGAAAAAAAATACCCCAGTTTTTCACTATGGAAATCTGGTAACCTAAATGTTGTCCACTACTTTTTTTCTTTCACTTTCGTGAAAGCGATTAGCAAAGAAAGGGGAACATTTTTCAAAACTAAGATACTTGAAGCTACAAAAACATTATTTAAACCTTCATATATATTAAAAAAAAGTAACACCTTTGCAAAGCCTTATGTTTTCACAGTTTTCTTTCTTGACACTAATATATTTTGATATACAAACAATAATACAGTTTATAATAACGATTGTTACAAATAATGATTTTACACACAAAGGGTTAACAAACTTTCAAATAGTATTAAGTCTTTTTTCTAGTCTGGAACTTTCTTGGTATTTTATCAAGGGTTCACGACGAGCGAATTAGTTCCAAGCTATCTTACAAGTTGCTTCCACATCGTAGTTGTTCAATCTTGGTATAAAAAAACAAAAGTGGAGAAGAAAAGGATTAGTTGTTCATACAATTTCTTACAAAAACACACATACAGTTTCCTTTTTAATACGAATGTATTTTAACGTACAAACAATAACATAATTTACAATAATGGTGATTATTCTGAGGGTCGCGAGTTCGAATCCCTGTTGCAGAAAATATGCTCACCCTTTCAGCCGTGAGAGCGTTATAATGTAACAGTCAATCCCACTATTTGTTGGTAAAAGAGTAGCCCAAGAGTTGGCAGTGGGTGGTGATGACTAGCTGCCTTTCCTCTAGTCTTACACTGCTAAATTAGGAACGGCTAGCGCGGATAACCCTCGTGTAGCTTTGCGGAAAATTCAAAAACAAACAAACAAATATAAAACTTTTACAAACTTGCAAACAATAGTGTCCTCTATCTGTTCTAGAATTTCCTTTATATCTTCTCGAGAGTTCATGATGAGCAAATAAATCTTGAGTTGATGTAGATATAATTTACTTGTGTTTCAACCAACTTATCTTAATCAGTGTACTCTAAATGAGTAGATACGGGGGAATGAGTATGAGGAGGTAACCACTCATCAAATGTCCAATCATTCGACGTGTTCCAAACGAGATGAAAAATGAACTGAATCTATTAAGTTCTTCTAATTCCCTTCACTTCCTTTAAATCACGATTAGCGTTGAGTAATATATGACCCGTTAGGATCCTTATCCGGTACTTTGGTCCTTTCAAACATTATTCAATTGCTACTTAGGTAATGGTATGGCATACCAGCCCCTCTTTAAATCTGTGTTTTCCGTACCACCACTTAACAAGGATTTGTTTTTTCATTCCTGAACGGTGGGGCGAATATTTATGATGCCCGTTTATCGTTTATATAAAACATCTATTTTGAACTCAATTTTTTATTTATTTACATTTACATAAATGGACACGCTGTTTTCTGTTGTATTTTCTACTTGCAAACATTTTTCAATGGACTTGAAGCTTGGTAGGTTACACGTTGGTTCAGTACACCCAAACATCTTATTTTCTCGACTTTGGGCTTTTAAAGACTGTATTGGGTTAAAAGTACAAGAACCCAAAAATTCTGTGCGGTCATTTTTAGAGTAATCATATTTACATACCAAACATAAAAGTTGGGTTTGCCCATTTTTAGTTTTAGTATGGGAGTCAGAGCTCACATAAAAGCCTAATATGGGAGTTTTATCTAATGCTAGTCATATTTTGACCAACTTATTGCAACTGCCTTCCCTCTAGTCTTTCACTGCTAAATTATAAACTAGTAGAGGTAGCCTACTTATAGCTTTGCGAGAAATTCATAAAAACAAATCAAACTTCCCGTCATCTGTAGATGATTGTAGATATCGTTTTACATTAACATGTAGTTCCCTAGCGGCACAGCGGCATGTCTGCGGGCCTACAACACTAAAATCCTGGTTTCGATACCCGTGGTGGGCACAGCACAGATAATGCAAACGCAAACTAACGTGGCAGGGGTTTAGATTAGAGAGAGAGAAATCAGAAGAGTTCTCTCTCCAACTGGGTTGTTCAGGAACTTTGTAGTTCCTCTTCGTCCCCTTACATGAGAAATGTTTTAAAATATCCGTGGAATTTTTACTTTATTTTTAACATTTCAAAAAATGGAGTGGTGTATTTGTGAGTGAGAGGAAGGACGGGAGAACTGGACGAAAGCAGCGAAAGTGAAGTGAGCCAGACCTTGGCTCGAGGACGGAGTACACTGGCGGGCACAGCACAGATAGCCCATTCTGTAGCTTTTATGCTTAATTACAGAAACAAACAATACATTGTTATATAAGCTCACTCATGGAATATGAAGACAAGAAACGTGAACGCGCTGCTGTTGCACGTTTAATAGGAACATCCTATATTATTTGACGGTGAGCATTAGAAGTTAACATATTCATGTTATGAAAGGAATAACCTTAGCAGTTAAGATACACGCAGCATGTCCGTGGCACTCGGTACAATTGGGTTCCATTTCTGTTTTTCAACCCGCAGGTCAAGTGATCCTAACTCCACGATCACGATACACTTTAAGGAATTCTCGAAAGTTGAAGATGATTCTGAATCTACGATCCCAAAACAGGTCTCAGGAACTTCCAGAAAGCAAAAGACAAGACAGTAAATTAGCAGTCGAATTGATTAACTACAACTTTATCATAATTTGGAACTAGATTTCGTTTGGTTTGAATTTCGCGCAAAGCTACACAAGGGTTATCTGTGCTAGCCGTCCCTGATTTATCAGTGTAAGACTAGAGGGAAAGCAGTTAGTCACCACCACCCACTGCCAACTCTTGGGCTACTCTTTTACCAACGAATAGTTAGATTGGCCGTCGCATTATAACGTCCTCACGGCTGAAAGAGCGAACATGTTTGGTGTGACGGGGATTCTAACCCGCGACCCTCAACTAACGAGTCGAGTGCCTCAACCACCTGCCTTAACTCAACCGATAGCCCACCGAGGGGAATCGAAACCCTGATTTTAGCATTGTGAATCCGTAGAATTACCGTTGTACCAGCGGAGGACTTCATAAATTGATGAAAATTAGAAAGCAAATATTATCAAGCTAATTATATAGATGAACAGAGAGCAGAAAGTTTGTTCGGAATTTCGCGTAAAACCACTCGAGGGATATCTGCGCTAGCCGTCCCTAATTTAGCAGTGTAAGACTAGAGGGAAATCAGCTGGTTATCACCTCCCACGGCCAACTCTTGGGATAATATTATACCAACGAATTGTGGGATTGACTGTAACGTTATAATGCCCCTACAGCTAAAAGGGCGAGCATGTTTGGTGTGAGGAGGTTGAGTACGTCGTATTAAAACGATTTTGAGTATACAAGTCAACAAGCTACATGACAACCATAATTAATACAAACTGGCATGGTAAGACACCAAAATTGGTTTAGTATAACTTTTTTGCAATCACTGTCCGTCTCAGTGGAAGAGTTACTGTACTAAACAACAACAACAAAACTGCTAAACAACAATGACTTGTTGCAAGCTAAAACAGAAATGAAATGCTGTTTCTCTACAGCTCTGGGTTTAAAACCACAAAGTACCAGTTACCAGGAATGTGTACAAAAATTTTAAAAATCTTCAGTCCATTAAGTTTGAGACTTCATCATTTCGCCTAATTTTAACATTTGAACCCATAGTGTTAAACCCCTTGTGAGAAATCAGTGATTAGTGAACACGTAAGGAGCAGTTTATCTCCACGTGGATCTCTGATTCTACACTTGCCTAAATAACTTTGTTAATTCAATAGTATAATCCAAAATACATGATCTTTTTATCCTAAGAATGATTTTTTCTCTCTTTTTCAGTTTAATTTAGTGTGTAGTTTCCAATTTTTCCGCCCTAGTCAACAGTTCAAACGCTTAGTTTTGAGAACAAATAGAAAACGTACGTTTATAAATTATTTCAAACATTGCGCCTGTAATCGGCATCATATTCGTTATTTATGCATTGGGCTATCTGTTGAGTCCACCGAGGGGAATCGAAACCTTGATTTTAGCGTTGTAAATCTATAGACTTACCGCTGTACCAGCAGCAGATTTTACACACATGCGCACACAGTTTATAAGTGTTAGTCAGGTAAAATGGAAATATTCTACTGCCATATTTTATATCATAAAAGAATATACAAATTAATAGCAAAATTTTGTATTCACTGTTTTAAAATCTTAGCTATATTTATTTACAACGTTAAATCTGTTTGACATACCAGGTATAAAATTATATTAATACAAATATTTTTCCTGTAGTTAAATTATAATAAAAATTATTCTGATTCATCACGGAAGAAGTTTTTAAAGCACATTTTAAACCTGTTTTCAGGGGCGGATTGACACACCGGCATGCCGGACAATTAATCGCCCGGTAGGTACATTTAACGAACACTCGGAAATTAATTTTCTATTTTAACTGATTAACCAGTATGTAGCATGTAATATTGCCGAGGTTGGTCTTTTAATGTCAAACTGTTTTTACCCGTTTCTTCTGTGTTTAAGAAACTGACTGCGATGAACCTCTCTCGTGTGCTGAATTATTTGAAGAGTGCTAATTAAAGATACTTTTCCACACCTGTTGTGTCAATTTTATAAAGTAAACGTTTACGTCTAACGTCATTGATAAGTTAATCTACCGTTTCACGTGTAACGTAAACATTTCAGTTTCCTATATATATAATTCCTGTAAAAACTTTCCTTGGGCTACTAACCACAATACTTCATGTGGTTCCTTACAGCATCCAAACAACCGTACTTTATTTCTACACCAACAATGCCATTTATACATAGTGAACACTGAAACAACTGGCAGCCTTTAGAATTTTTTTACTCTAAATATTTCTGTATGATGAATAATTCGAATTGGCGACTAGTCTGCATTAGATAAGTTAGCATTTACAAAAAAAAAAAAAAAAAAATGACTAGCTGTGCTGGTCTTTGTAATGGATATTGACTACCATTTGGAGGTTACCAT